>NC_090266.1:945522711-945825130 GCF_040414725.1 Anabrus simplex | reverse complement strand
GGCCCTCTAAGTCGGCGTATTCATCGCCTATTTTTCTAGTCCCGAAACCCCAAGGAGGCTTCAGGCCTGTCATTGATTACAGGGCTCTCAATCGGAAGGTGGTGTTGCAATCTGTGCCCCTTCCTGACCTTCATTCTTGTTTTTCATGGTTTCGTAAGGCCA
The DNA here is from genome assembly GCF_040414725.1 of Anabrus simplex. NCBI lineage: Eukaryota > Metazoa > Arthropoda > Insecta > Orthoptera > Tettigoniidae > Anabrus > Anabrus simplex. The sequence goes on along the minus strand of NC_090266.1, from coordinate 945,824,968 downwards.
AGTTCTTCACTATCTTGGACTTGAATCAGGCCTATAATCAAATTCCCCTTGCCGAAGAGTCTAAACACCTTACAGCGTTTGCCACGGACTGGAATTTATATGAATACAACCGCGTGCCTTTCGGGCTCCCCACGGGGGCAGCTGTGCTCACTAGGCTACTAGATAGGGTCTTCTCCGACATCAAATTCGAGTACTTATATCACTATTTAGATGATGTCGTCGTATTTTCAGAGACTTTTGAAGAACATCTAGATCATTTGCGAGAAGTTCTCGATCGCCTTCGTAAGGCTGGGTTAACTGTTAAGTTGTCCAAGGTTGCCTTTGCTAAGCCCTCTATGTCTTTCCTAGGGCATATTGTGTCACCTGATGGTGTAGCAGTCGATCATTCTAGAACACAGGCCATCCGTGATTTTAAACCTCCCAAGGACATTAAAGGTATCGCCAGGTTTATTGGTATGGTGAATTTCTTCAGAAAGTTCATTCCTAACTTTGCTAATAGAGCGGCGCCCTTAAACCTCCTTCGTAGGAAAGGTATCAAATTCGAGTGGGGACCTTCTCAACAAGCCGCTTTTGAAGATCTTAAATTAGCACTTTGTAATGCCCCTGTACTTGCTATGCCTGATTTCTCGAAGAAATTCATCGTCCAAACCGACGCGTCGTCGTCAGCAGTAGCTGCAGTCCTTCTTCAAGAGACTGAACTAGGGAGGCGACCTATCGCCTATGCCTCTAGGACCTTGTCGGCTCAAGAAGCCAAGTATTCCATCTATGAGCTCGAAGGTTTGGCAGTCTTATTCGCCTTAGAAAAGTTCCGTCTCTATCTGGAACACGTCAAATTCGACCTGGAGACAGATAATCAAGCATTAAGCTGGGTCTTAGGTAGGCCGCGTCGTACTGGTCGTATAGCCCGCTGGGCTATTCGTATTTCCGCCTTCCAGTTTGATGTTAGACATATCAGAGGTACCGAAAATGTTGTTGCTGATGGACTCAGCCGTATGTTTCATAACGACGTCGAGACCCACGAAACGGTCGACAGTTCATCACCTCCCGAGTCCATACTATCTGGTGTTAATGCCATCTTAACAGATGCTCCCATGCTTTTTAGGGATATTGAGAAATACCAACGTGAAGATCCGACGCTGGCTCCGATAATGGAAACCCTTTCTTCTGGGGAACATGTTGTCCCTTATGTTCTGAGGAATGGTGTTCTATGTTGCCCATCGAGGCATGATAGGATGATGAAAGTTGTCGTTCCAGCTGTTCTTGTACCTATGATCTTCAAGTATTATCATGAGACCCCATTAGGAGGGCATCTTGGAATCTTTAAAACTCGTGAGAAGATTCGTGAAATGTTCATCTGGAAAGGTATGGACGGTGAAATCCGTGAACTTGTAAAAGCTTGTAAATCTTGTTTGCTCAGTAAACCCACCATGTCCACCAAGGTAGGCCTTTTGTCTTCGCATCAAGCGTCGCGCCCCATGGAACGTCTGTATATCGATTATGTAGGACCCTTCCCCCAGTCAAAGGGTAATGCTAACAAGTTCATCTTTGTGTGCGTAGATGGTTTTACCAGATTTTCTTGGTTATTTCCGACTAAGCTGGCTACCGCTCAGTCTACCATTACCTGCTTAAATTCTATTTTTGCTTCTTTTGGTCCGTGTCAATATATTGTATCTGATAATGCTAAGGCTTTTACATCTAATTTATTTCGTAAATTCTGTTTTGACTTATCAATCTCTCATGTAACTACTTCTGCTTATTACCCTCAACCATCTCTGGCTGAACGGGTTAACCGTAATCTCAGGTCCGCACTTATTGCCTATCATCATGAAGATCATTCCAGGTGGGACACGTCCCTACATTGGATAGCTTTTGCTTTGAATTCAGCGGTTCATGAATCTCACAAGTTTACTCCAGCTTCTTTGATGTTCAAGTTTGTTCCCAACTCGCCGCTCTCTAACCTCTGGTCTCTGAATGACATTCTACCCGAGACAATAGATCCGGATAACATTAAAGATCTTTGGAAGAAGGCTAAAGCCAATCTTAAAGTGTCTCATGAAAAGGTTAGGGAAAGGTATGATCGTGGACGGAGACCCACCCCTTTGAAGGTAGGTGACCAGGTTATGGTCAAAAATTTTGTTCCCGCGGGCAAGCTTGCCCCCAGATTTCATGGGCCATGCATCATTCTCGATTTTCTCACACCGGTTACATTGTTAGTAAGCAATCCAGCCACCGAGAGGATATTTAGGGTTCACCTGTCCCAGGTGAAACCGGTGTAAATTTGGTGTCAACTTGCTTCATATAATTTGATAGGAATATGAAGGTTATATTTTTTTTTTTTTTGAGTTCCACTCTTAAGGCATTCTGCTCCTTCTATTTTATTTTATATGTAAGCATTTCTTGTAAACCTCCCCGATTGTTAAACTGCCATCCTGTCCTTACCTCGGCCATTACCACGCTCCCGTCTCCTGCTTCAATACACACAGTGGCATAACTTATGCCATGGATATTTGCACGCCGCTGGCCCCTCAACCTCTCCACAAGCCTGTACCCTCAAAAAAGATGATGGTCCAACACAATTCTGCCGCCAAGCTTTAATGTTTCAGTGCCCCCGCAGCCGCGCGGCGCCATGCAGCAACTGGAGCTGAGGACGGGCCCCCTCGGCCCCAGCGAGGAAGACGTGTGCACGGCGAGCCGGAGCTCTCCTCCCGGCCAAGGCTGATGTGCGGCGCACAACCTGCTACTTGCCCGCAGCCTGTTTATGTTCACCGCGGGCGCGGCGTGCTTCAACACCTCTGCTCCCCTCATAGTGCGGGCGAGCGGTATCTCAGGGTACTTGAGGGGTCCGAGCGGCCTCCTTTGGACGCAAGCCGCAACGGCCGGTCTGGCCATCCCACTTCATCACCATCTACTACATGAACAGATACTATAAGTAATGACTACACTTGGGAATTCAACTGCAATATTTGGTGGACTTTGAAAATTTTTTTTTTTCCTTCACTTTCAAGTATAAAAAGTTATCTTCAGAAATTCAACTTCTACAAATATAAAGACTTTACTTCATCTGCAACAACAAAATTTTGAAACTCTATCATACCAAATTAAAAAATCTTATAAATGCTTCTGCAATCAATCTTCATATCCACAGCATAACTTGGACCTTGTTTCAAACTGATTTCATGTGTCATCCCTGGAGGAACTTTTGGGGGGAGAGGTCTGTACCGGGCGGTACACCTCCACTCCGCTAATTTAAAAATTGCGCCAGGTGAAACTCCTCTGCTGGAGGAAGTCTGAACTTTATTGACAGTATTAATTTTCTACCTTCTCAGAAGATGTCACCACGTGGAAAATTCTGAGTTTTTGAACTGTGTCATTTTTGATGTGTTTTTGTTTCGCTTGAAGTAAGAAGTGTGAACTTTCTCTTCTAGAGGACACTACTGAAGATCTACAATAGTGCAACCTAGTGCGGAGTCAAAGAACTATTTTTTTTGGAGAAAATTTAATTTCAAGAGTTTGTTCTTTGTTAAATTTCTTTCTATCATTGTTTAAGTTGGCAATATTTACCCCTTTCTTCCCCTTGTTATGAATGTATCCAATCCCGAATTTCTTCAATTAATTTCTATCCAATCAGATGTATCTTCCCCCAACTTGAATCTGTTGCGGGGTCCTATCCAATAAAGAGTTTGTGGGAGGGTGTTTTCTTTCCCCTAACGCCTAGAAACTTCCACGAGAGTATTTAAACTGCTGATTTTTGGGTCTCTCGGCCACTTCTGTTCCATCTTTCAGTGTGTTAAGTACATAGCAGGGGGCGGGAAGCGCCTCTTTCTTCTCCAGCCGTTCAACACAAGGTAATGGCCGATTAATAACTTCTTTCTTTGCTAGCTCAGCAGTTTAACTTTCGGGGCGGGTTCTAAGCGTTCAACCATGTAACCTTTTCCTAAAATGTAACTTCTCTTTTCATCTATTCTCTTGTAAAACGACATATTGGGATAGAGAGTGCTAACCCTCTCGAGCTCCCACTCACATTGTCTTGAGGTGAACTTATTTTCTCAACCTATTCTTCGTTAATGTAAAACAAATTGTTGTTTTCTTAAGTCACCTCTTTAGCATGGGATTAGCCCTTGTATTAACGGCCTAGTGCCAAGTAGGTCTTAATCAAAGTGTATTAGGAGTGCAAGTTCGCCTCCTCTCAAATTGTTATTTTAGAGGTCATTTAATTAACCTGCTTTTCTTTTAATAGACCTCAGTAGATTGGGTATTTTACCCCTGTGTTTATGTCCGTTGAGGACAACTTGAAGGTGGAGTTTGGTGTGGCCTGGGAGAGGCTTAAATTTTGAGAGCGAGTGGCTCTTTTGAAAATTCTGGGTTGTATGCCTCATGGAGGTTTTTCAGTGTAATTTGGAGCAAGGGCTCCTAGGTATAAATGGGGTTTTCTCCCCCTCTGTTAAAACTTGTGTTTGAGGTAAAACTGAGCTGATTGCCCAAGCATTGTGAAGTCAGGGCGCGAAGCCCAAATTCTGTAAATATTGTAACTAACCCCTTTTGAATTGCTACTTGTACCTGCCATGCTTGTTATTTCTTTGTTTTCAAAAAAGAAAATATAACCTTGTTAACTTTTAAATTAATTTTACATTGCACTATAATTTCGTAGCTTGAAACCCATTCACACCCGCACCTTCTTTCACCTCTACCTACCACGGAAAAGTCCGTAACAAAAATAATTATTGATTTAATCATTTTCAACAATATATCACTTCAAGTAAAAAAATTGTTATGCTATGTATTTTGTTTTTCCTATTTTAAGTTACAGTACACTGTGATTCTGTAGGGAACCTCTGCTTAAGGAAAACATATATGCCTCAAATAGTTAGGCTTTCTATCCGATATTTTAATCATCAACTCAAATAATCTCTGTCATACATAATGAATAAGATCTGTGAGATAATTTCTCATTTTCCTGCTTTGTTCCAGACACTCTTTCACAATGCTCTGCCTACTGAGATACGTTTAAGACATGGCGGTCGTCAGTTCAACTTTCTTCAAAGATGGCAGCGTGATAGGCACTCTATGTATTATATTCTTGATTGTTGATCTTATTTACTGCTATTGCTGCTTTTTTTTTTTTTTTGGAGCACAGTGGCAACTAATTAAATTTTATCAGAGGTTCATACTATGTATTGTTTCATCCTTTGCACTCCCAATTTGAAAAGTGATTTGTGTTTTTGATTACATTTACTTATGGAGATTGTCATAAGTTAATGACCTGATTAATTTTTGAAGTAATGAAAAGGAATAAACTAATAACAAATCAGTTTAAAATAATTGTATGGCCTCATCTATCATGTGTGCAACCATTTTGATTTGACACCACCAGGTTGGCTGCATGTCAATTTTGAGTTTCCATTTTACCCTATAAGATGGCAGGGAGGGTGCGATCAGTCATTGAGAGGAAGTTGGATGAAACCCAGTGTGGTTTCAGACCACAGAGAGGCTGTCAGGATCAGATTTTCAGTATGCGCCAGGTAATTGAAAAATGCTACGAGAGGAATAGGCAGTTGTGTTTATGTTTCGTAGATCTAGAGAAAGCATATGACAGGGTACCGAGGGAAAAGATGTTCGCCATACTGGGGGACTATGGAATTAAAAGCAGATTATTAAAATCAATTAAAGGTATTTATGTTGACAATTGGGCTTCAGTGAGAATTGATGGTAGAATGAGTTCTTGGTTCAGAGTACTTACAGGGGTTAGAAAAGGCTGTAATCTTTCACCTTTGCTGTTCGTAGTTTACATGGATCATCTACTGAAAGGTATAAAATGGCAAGGAGGGATTTAGTTAGATGGAAATATAATAAGCAGTCTGGCCTATGCTGACGACTTGGTCTTAATGGCAGATTGTGACAAAAGCCTGCAGTCTAATATCTTGGAACTTGAAAATAGGTGCAATGAGTATGGTATGAAAATTAGCCTTTCGAAGACTAAATTGATGTCAGTAGGTAAGAAATTCAACAGAATTGAATGTCAGATTGGTGATACAAAGCTAGAACAGGTCGATAATTTTAAGTATTTAGGTTGTGTGATCTCCCAGGATGGTAATATAGTAAGTGAGATTGAATCAAGGTGTCGTAAAACTAATGCAGTGAGCTCGCAGTTGCGATCAACAGTATTCTGTAAGAAGGAAGTCAGCTCCCAGACGAAACTATCTTTACATCGGTCTGTTTTCAGAACAATTTTGCTTTATGGGAGCGAAAGCTGGGTGGACTCAGGATATCTTATTCATAAGTTAGAAGTAACAGACATGAAAGTAGCAAGAATGATTGCTGATACAAACAGGTGGGAACAATGGCAGGATGGTACTTGGAATGAGGAGATAAAGCCTAATTTAGGAATTAACTCAATGGATGAAGCTGTACGCATATACCGGCTTCGGTGGTGGGGTCATGTGAGGCGAATGGAGGAGGATAGGTTACCTAGGAGAATAATGTACTCCGCTATGGAGGGTAAGAGAAGTAGAGGTAGACCAAGACGACGATGGTTAGACTTGGTTTCCAACGATTTAAAGATAATAGGTATAGAATTAAATGAGGCCACAACACTTGTTGCAAATCGACGATTGTGGCGACGTTCAGTAAATTCACAGAGGCTTGCAGACTGAACGCTGAAAGGCATAACAGTCTATTATAATAATAATGTGTGTATGTATGGCAGAGTAAAACAGATTTCTCTTGGGTGATCTATGCTGGAGATTTAATTAATTTTGTCGGGTAAACACCAAATAGATCACTGGAGATCTTTTACTTTACAACATTGTACAATAAGGAGTGTCCAATGGACTTCATTCCAACCTTCAAAGGTCTGACTTCCTCTGCTGGGTTTGAACCCATGATCAGGAGTTTAAATATCTACTATGGAATGACTGTGGGAGCTATCAAGTCTAGTAATATATTGAAAGATAGGAACATGTTAAAAGAACCTAAAATAGGATCAAAGCAATAAAAGGTCATTGGGGGAAGGGGTAGCAATTCAGACATGGAAACACTAAAGGACAAGGACATTTTTCACATCACCTTACATGACCCTTCCAATAAAAAGGCCCTCTTCTAATCAAACCCAACATTCATTATCTGTGTTGGTACGGGGTCTATAAGATTGTGTGGTATTATAATTATTCAAGATTATGCAGCATTAGAGCATTGACAGACAAATCTGCTGAACATGACTGCACTACATCGTGACATACAGATAAAGCAGATGAACATGATGGCACATCATCGATGACAGAAGTTGATTTAAGGTCTAGAGTGAATTCTGTGCAGCCTTTTTAAGATATATCTTGTAGTTCCATTGGGCTCTTGACTTCGCTCTCTCCTTGTAAAATTTATTCTTTAGGATATGCAAATTCATTATTTTTGCAACATTAAAAACATCTGTTGCTCTCTGTAAATGCTGGTGATTATTTTCCATGCTTTTGAACACTTCTAATTATATCTTCATCTATCAAACACTCCATAGGTTCGTTTATATCTAATTTTAACCACTTCAGGAGTTTTTCCTTTGTTTAGTTTACCATGGTGTTGTCTGGTGGTAAATACACAGACATATAGTTCTAGACTGGCAATGATCAGCAGGATTCTGAAGTCAGAAGCGTGTGGCCATGGCCCTCTTACGTCACTACAATATCCCGATCCATTAATGTAAAATAGTAGGCGAAATGGGAATATTGGAGGGGAGATATTTAAAATATTTAAAAGCACATAGAAATAATAACAACACTGATTAATTAGACCTATTAGGTCCCTCATTTCACTGTTAAAGAAAGAAATGCTAGTACTGTATATCAATTTACGAATGCTTAAAAATAGCCAACATGTTTTAGACGGATCTATGGTCAAATCTGTTTCTATTCAACTCTCTTACAGCACGATTACACATATTTTCAGGTTTGTTTGTTTGTCCAACCCTTGTTCCATTTTTGTAGAGGGTCGGATATGAAGTGCGATGAATCTGTCGTGGTGAGTTTTTATGAGCGGATGACCTTCCTGACGTCAACCTCAACAGAGGAGTAAATGTGATGAAATGAATGACGTGATATATGATAGTAGGAAGGGAGAGGGTGAAATCCGATGCCGGCACATAGCCTTCTCCTGTTGAATAGCACCAAGGTTTCTGCTCGAGGCTTATCTTCCCCATTCGACGGACGAATCACCATCAACAGCGTCATATGCTCTCACTCCATTTGAGCACTGCGGAGTGGTTTGGAATTTAAACCAGGTTTTGGCATGCAATCTAATGATTGGATATTGTATACCACCACCTCCACTACCTTGCCGGCCAATATTCTGATAGTGGATTCTTTTTCAACCAATGGGACTCGAACTGGCTAACCATGGTGTCAGACTGTTTAGACTTCAGTGCCACCAGGCAGGCTCTGACACATATTTTCAGGTACAGTAATGAAATTACAGTAATAAGGTGATAGACATGCGCGTCCTTTGAGTTTAGATCTAAAGCATGTGAGCTTAAACTTGAAACCAAAAAACAAAAAAAGCAATGTTTCATACAACTTAGCTGTGACTTCATTAGGGTATGTTCCCTTTCATGACTGAGCTTAAACGATTACATGTATTCACTCCGAAATACATCTCAGTAAGTTTGCACACATGAACATCTTTCGTAGGAACATGCAGATTACTTCCATTCTTGAAAGAAATGAATGGATAAGGATTTTCTAACAATAAAATTGAATGTTATTTATTTTACGTTTCACTAACTACTTCTGTTTTCGGAGACGCCGAGGTGCCTGAACTTTGCCCCGCATTTCTTTTACGTGCCAGTAAATATACTGACACAAGACTGGCATGTTTGAATACCTTCAAATACCACCGGACTGAGCCAGGATCGAACCTGTCAAGTTGGGCAGAAGGCCAGCCCCTCAACCGTCTGAGCCACTCAGCCCAGCTAAGGATTTTCTTTTTGTACAATAGCTTCCTTGCAAGTATCGCATGGTGGATAATAACTGACCAACATCTTTACCACCAAATCCTGAGGTATGTTCAATAATATTCTGTGATAATAAACCTAACACCTATTTTGATTGTTACTAGCTTACCAAACCTTCCACTCTAATTTTAACTGTAATTTTGATATCCTTACAATGTATCATTCCACTGCTAATAACACCACCGAAACAAAAACTTAAGTTATAACAAAATGTATTATTATTATTATTATCATTATTATTATCATTATTATTATTATTGTTATTATTATTATTATTATTATTATTATTATTATTATTATTATTATTATTATTAATATTATTATTATGTCCTAGCCGCACACCATCACGAGGGGGCTAACGCCGACAAATATACACTGGAAGGAAGTGAATTAGTCATCTTCAATAGTAAATAAAATTGTATTAATAAGTAGGCAACAGGTGTTCATGAGCACATGTACGCCACTTACCAGTGTATTGAAACTTGTATTCCTTCCTTATTCTTTCTTCGTAAATAGGAGAAACCTCACCCAAACACTACTCAGGTATTCACCATTCTGCCACACAGTAGTCGGCCAAAACATTATTGTGAAATGTGCATTAAAAGAACATAAAACACAACTGCACGTAACACAGTAACATGCATGTTTACAGTGGCCCTGTAGTGACATAAGATGGTGCCGGCCACAAGCTTCCAGCTTCACTTGCACCAATGCTACAAGATAGGGCGCTGCTAGTCTATTTACTATATGTCTGTGGGTAAATCGGCAATTGCTTTCACCAAGAGTGATCTTTAACGGCCATGTCTCATTTACTCCATCCAGGTTCCTTGGTTATTACCTCAGGCCAAAACTGGTGCCAAGAATTTTTTAAGAGTTCTTGCCTTTTCTTATCTTCTAGCAAGAGCTGCCACTAATGCACTACTATTAACACTGAATATGCCTGACATTCCTTTGCACTATAGTTGATGGTATTTGGATGAAATATCACCTGTAAATTACCTAGCAACCCATTTCTTAGATACCATACCATGCATCTGGATAATCCTTCAGAAAACTTATAAGTCAATTTCTTTAAGATGCAAGTTACCCTGAATTGGTTTTCCTTTTTAATAATCATAAGGCCAGTTATAGACTTTTACATTCTGAGTACTAGCCAGTGAGTAATGTGTTATTACAGTGCAAGTCTTTTGGAGCAACATGAGATAGAAATAGGAACCAGCCTGTTGAAGTAGATCGGACAGTCCCAGGGATGATCCACATCGTATTGTACAGCTGTACATCTACCTTTTTCACACGGGCACTGTTGCACCATATTGGGGAGGGCAGAGCTTCACTGATTTTCTGCTGTAGCAGCCCACAAAATGCAACACAGTTGATGAAGGATGTTATTTCATGTCTTTAAGTTTTGACTAGATACCATCTGTATGAAAGTTTCCTATCAAGGTACAGATCAAGATATTTTGTGTGAGACTTTGACGGAGCAAGATGCCGTTAAATTCACTCTTAATTGTGCCTGCCATCTTGTTGGGATGGAAGCTTGCTGGCTTGTCTTACTCAGACCTGGTAGTAGTGTCCAGTTATAGAAATACAATGCAAGTATACTCAGGTCCTTAGACAGGGTATCCTAAGAAGACTTAATAACTTAATGCTAGGTGGTAATGGCTAAGTCATTGAAGTATACTAATTTTCGGCATACTGATGAAGTAAGGTCATGTGTATTCACATTGAATAACTGAAGGAGGAAGGTCAGATGTATTCAAACTGAATAACCATCAGTATTTCTTAATTTATCAAATTCATTGTCCATAATTTCTCTGCCCTTTCTGAGTTTTTCTATCATAATTCCACCACCAATAATGTTTTCATATTTGGTGAATTTTTTCTAGTTTTTTTCTATCTAAGATGTCGGTAGTGGATGAAGCAATTTTAAAATCTTCATGCTTATGTGTCCACACCAAATTCCAGAAGTTACTGACTGCTACATTTTCACTACATTATGACCACTCCATTATTTCACTGGTTATCTAGACATTGTTAAAAGTAGGTTTACATATCAGAATTTTCTTTCTTTGTTTCTTTGAGTATGATGAAGATTTCAGAAGAAGGGATGAATGTCTGATATTATTAAAAATACCTTCTAATACAGTAGTCAAATCTATGTATCACTATCAATTCATGAAGTAATTTCCTTAATACTGTACGGTATACCATATAAAATTCATGTTAGCAGTTCAATGGATGAAACTTGCGATGTCTGCTAGAAGGGATGACAAGCAGTATAAATGACCTCTCCCCTCTTTAAATGCTGATGATGATGATAATAATATTATACTTTTCATGATATGTTTCTCAGTTCCATGCGTTAAATCCACATTGTACAGCAGTAGCATAGCCAGGATCGACCGATGTGGTGGTTATAGTTGATGAAAGGACATAATGAAGGTGCTTGTGCATGTGTACATGCATGAGTGTCATTGTAGTGACACTGATTCAAGTGAAATATGTTGATATTCAGATTGCAGTACTGATACACTACAAAATCTTACATTAAAATACAGAACAAAAACAATATGATCATGGTTACCAGTTTTACAGTGAATGGTATGTTAGATTACAATCTAAAATACAACTTTTGGAGCTTCTTAGAAAATAATTTAAAGAGATCTGTATGTTTTGCAATTATGTTTCTGTGAATGTTCAAAAGAGCCAAGCTATTAAATTGAATTTAACTTGTTTATTGTCAGTTTCTGTTTACTTCTTTTTGTAAAAATTTCAGGGGGATGGGTTCTAACCCCCTTAGCTATGCCTCTATTGTACAGGTATCCTATTTCTCAACTTGATAATATAACTAAGAAGGACCACTTTCCTTTCTGTGGCATTGCCTTTAACAGTGAGTTCTTAAGAAGTGCCAACCTGCCTGTTGCTTAAAGTACTATCAGTTTAAGGTACTTCCTCCACCAGGGGAAACTTCGGCCATTCCGTTGCAAAATACTTATTCTCATCTGTCACCTACACAAGAAATGAGTAGCGATATTAATTTTAAATTGTGCAGTCTAAAACTGATCAAGGTATCTGTCAATGTATAGTATGTATTTCATGTTTTCAACCTTTCCCCCAGTGAATTAAATTCTCACATATATGTTTGCCTTAACCAGATTATTTATTTCTTGCTTACATCGCACAATAAATAAATAATCCATTTAGGGCAGTTAGGTGTGAGAATTTAATTAAATTTAATAGTGACCACATTCTTGTGCAACATTCTGCAGCAACAACTGTTTTGCATCCTATATTAAATCTTAGCTTCTTAGGTATCGTAAGTGTCTGACAATACATTCCCCAAATCTCAACTGGAAATATTTAATAGGGCTCTCTTGAATCACTGTTAAGTAAAAGTAGGTATATTATGTTCCTAGGTCACACTAGCCATGCAATGCCATTACAAAAAGAAACGTGGAGGTCATTCTTTCCAAAATGACAACCCTATCTACATTGAGAGAGCTTTATATGAAATTTGAAACATAAGGCTTTCCATCCAGATAACATCTGAAACTGTATGCGGTTTCCAGAACATATATAACCTGGATGGACAGGAGAAGGTACAGTTAGCTCATGCTACGTCAGGAACAAAAGAGAGTGGTTAAGGCCACGGCTGATTCCTATTCCATTATTACCATAAGATCTATCTGCTTCAGTGCGACATAAAACAAATTGTCTTCAGGCAATTACGTGAAAGGAAAATAACAGACTACAACTTGTCCAGTTACGTAAATGTGGAGGACATTCGTATATTATGTGAAAGTAATATTAGATTGGCCAGCCCTGCTGTGTAGGGGTAGCATGCCTGCCTCTTACCCGAAGGACCCGGGTTCAATTACTGGCCAAGTCAGGGATTTTTACCTGCATCTGAGGGCTGGTTCGTGGTCCACTCAGCCTACGTGATTACAATTGAGGAGCTATCTGATGGTGAGATGGTGGCTCCGGTCTAGAAAGCCAAGAATAACGGCCGAGAGAACCTGTCGTGCTGACCACATGACACCTTGTAATCTGCAGGCCTTCGGGCTGAGCAACTGTCGCCTGGTAGTCCATGACCCTTCGGGTCTGTTGCGCCATTGCGGGGGGGGGGGAGTTAATGTTAGGTTAATTCTTCTTCCACCCAATTCAACCCTTCTCACACAACTGTTAGATATCGCTCTATTCTTTTCTTGAGTATTCCCAGTTATCCGAGTCAGCACTAATGTCATACGGCCGGATGTCACTTTGCTTTCTTCCATCCCCTAAAAACTTCTGGACAGAAAAAAATTATGACAAATGGATAAATAGGAACATTGGGGGTACCCAGAAAATAAAATTCTCCAGGTTTTTTAAATTGGACATTGAAGAAATTTGGGAAGAGAAAATAGAAAAATTGGTTGAAGTAACCTATTTTCAAAAGTAACTTTGACTTCCATATTAAACTAGCGTTGGCCAAAGTTACCCTAAATCTTAGGAAACTTCAGCCACAATTTAATCACCTTTAAACCAGCTGATGGTTTGCCCTCCCCTGCGAACCATGTGACCTTGTCGCAGTGGGGAGGCTTGCGTGACCCACTGAAGCAGGTAGCCAAGCCATAGGTGCACCTATATAGGTGATGGGTATCTGTCGAGAGACCAAACTAATGAATGGTTCACCGAAAAGGGGAGTAGCAGCCTTTCCGAAGTTGCAAGGGCTGCTGTCTAGATGATTGACTGATATGGTCTTGTAATAATACTTAACATGACTTAGCTGTGTTGGTACTGCTACATAGCTGAAAGCAACGGCAAACTACAGCCGTAACTAAATCCCAAGGACATGCAGTTCTCTCTGTATGAATGATGTACTGATTATGGCTTCATCCCCTTTAAAACATTCTGGGGGTAAAATAGTCCCCCACTTGGATCTCCGGGTGGGGACTACATGAGAGGGGGAAAACATGAAGAAGATGAATAATGACATTCTTCGTGCAGAGTGTGGAATGTTAGAAGTTTTAATCATTGTGGTATGTTAGAGAATCTAAAAAGGGAGATGGATAGACTAAAGTTAGATGTAGTTGGTATAAGTAAAGTACGTTGGCAAGACGATCAGGATTTTTGGTCAGGTGAGTACAGAATTATCAACACAAAATCAAACAGGGGGAATGCAGGAGTTGGTTTAATGATAAAAAATAAAATAGGGAGCGAGTAAGCTACCATGACCAGCATAGTGAAAGGATTATTGTTGTCAAGATAGACACTAAACCAATGCTCACCACAATAGTGCAGGTCTATATGCCTACTAGTTCAGCAGATGATGAAGAAATTGAATGAATGTATAAAGAGATAGAAGATTTAATACAATATGTAAAAGGTGAAGAGAATCTAATTGTTATGGGAGACTGGAACACAGTGGTAGGCCAACGAAGAGAAGGTAATACAGTAGGAGAATTTGGATTGGGACATAGGAATGAAAGATGAAGTCGGCTAGTTGAATTCTGCACTGTTCATAATTTAGTCCTTGCTAATACTTGGTTCAAACACCACAAATAATGGCTGTATACATGGACGAGACCTGGAGACACTGGAAGGTATCAAATAAACTTCATTATGATTAGGCAGAGATTCAAAAACCAGGTGTTGGATTGCAAAACTTTCCCAGGAGCAGACGTGGACTCTGATGACAACTTGTTGGTCGTGAAATGCCATCTGAAGTTGAAATTGAAAAAAGGAAGGAATGCAAGGAGATGGGATCTAGACAAGTTGAAGGAAAAGGGTGTGAGGGACTGTTTCAAGGAACATTGTTGCACAAGGACTAAATGAAATAGGCTGAAGGAAACACAATAGAGGAAGAATGGACAATCATGAAGAATGACATGAAGAAAGAAATGTTAGGAAGAAGGAAAAGGTCAACTAAGAACAAATTTAGAAATCTACCCGAGCGAAGCTGCAGGTAACTGCTAGTATATACAGTATATAAAATAACATGTCCTGACTGACTGACTGACTGACTGACTGATTCATCATCGCCGAGCCAAAACTCCTGGACATAAAGAAATGACATTTTGGGGGTACATTTGTATTACAGTGTAGGTGTCACTAAGAAAGGATTGTTGGATATTCCATTGCTAAGAGGGTTTAATTTTTAATTTCATGTGGCTACTTCTAGCAGAGTGCAGCCCTTGTAAGGCAGACCCTCCGATGAGGGTGGGCGGCATCTGCCATTTGTAGGACACTGCGTGTTATTGTGGTGGAGTATAGTGTTATGTGTGGTGTGTAAGTTGCAGGGATGTTCGGGACAGCACGAACACCCAGCCCCCGGGCCATTCGAATTAACCAATGAAGGTTAAAATCCCCGACCCGGCCGGGAATCGAACCCGGGACCCTCTGAACCGAAGGCCAGTACGCTGACCATTCAGCCATCGAGTCGGACACTAAGAGGGTGAAAAGGGAGGAAGTAAAATTTAAAAATGAGTGTATCTATATCTCAAAAACTTAATAGTTTAAAGACGTGAAAATTACTATTTGGAATCTCCTTTAAAAATAAAGAAACACTTATGTTTTTGTTTTTGGAAAATCCACTTAAGGGGGTAAAAAGAAGTGGGAAAGGGGTTGAAACCCTTTGTATGAGAATACTTATCTCTCGAAAACTGAAGATGTTACAGACGTGCAAATTGGTTCTTGGAATCTCCTTTAAAAATAAAGAAAGATGCTTTTTGTTTTCGGAAAATCCACTTAACGGGGGTAAAGAGAAGGGGAAAGTTGGGTAGAATGCTCTTTCATGAGGATAGTTATATCTCAAAAGATGTTACAGACATAAAAATTGGTACATGAAATCTCATTTTAATA
Organism: Anabrus simplex; assembly: GCF_040414725.1. NCBI lineage: Eukaryota > Metazoa > Arthropoda > Insecta > Orthoptera > Tettigoniidae > Anabrus > Anabrus simplex. The sequence continues at coordinate 945,809,133 of NC_090266.1, read as the reverse complement.
ATAAATAAACACGTATTTTTTTTCATTTTCGGGAAACCCGCTTAAAGGGGAGTTAAAATAAGTGAAAAGGGGGTGAATTTTTAAAATGAGTATATATCAAACACTTAACATGTTACAGTCATAAAAATTGGTATTTGGAATGTCCTTAAGTATAAACACATATTTCTTGTTTTTGGGAAATAAACTTAGAGGGGGGGAATGACTGAAAAAGAGATAGGATCCTTTAATGGGGATACTTATACTCAAAAAATGAACATCTTACAGATGTAAAAAATTACTAATTGGTATCTCCTTTCAAAATAAAGAAACAAGTATTTTTTTTTCACAAAATCTACTAATGGGGTGAAAAGGCGGGTAAACAATTAAGTGTGTATAGTGTACATAAAGTATATCTCATAAACAACGCATGTTACAGATGTTAACATTGGTATTTGGAATCTCCCTTAAAAATAAAGAAACATATTTTTGTTTCCAGAAAATCCACTTGGGATGGTTTGGGGGGGGGGGGGGGGGGTGAAGAATGAGTTGGTTTTTTATGAAGATATTTTTATCTCAAAACTGAAGATGTCACAGACAACAAAATTGGTGTTTAGAATCTCCTTTAAAAATAAATAAACACATTTTTGTTTTCGGAAAGTCCACTTAATGGGGGAGGGGTGAAAAGAAGGGAAGAAGTTGAATTTTTTATGGGGATACTTATATCTAAAAACCTGAAGAAATTACAGACGTGAAAACTGGTACTTGGAATCTCCTTTAAAAATAAAGAAACACATTTCATGTTCATTTTAGGAAAATCCACTTAAGGGGTGAAAAGAATTGAAAAAGTGGGTGATTTTTAAAAAAGGAGCATATCTACAGTATATCCAAAAAAATACTGTATTACAGACACGAAAATTGGTATTTGGAATCTCATTTAAAAATAAAGAAACGTGTATTTTTGTTTTCGACTTAAGAAAGGTCTGTTTCTCATAGGCGTATGTAGTTCTATGTCGCATGTTCCAGAGTTAGCTCAGCCAGTAGCCTGGTCATCTTAGCCCCAAAATGCAATAAGTTACCACAAATGTGGTTTACAAAGATTTACTGGGGTAAAAGAAATTCAATTTTTCGGTGAGTGTTTATACTTCAGGGCAGTAGAGTAGCCAGGATTTCAGTTTGGGTGGGGGTGGGGGGCATTAAGGTAGTTCTTCATCCAGAATTTTATTTTGATAGATGTCCAAACTTCCAGTGTTTAGCTGGTATAGAATACCTAAAAAGGAAATGAGTGTCCTTGGATCCAAATAACAGTGGTGGATTTGTGCAGATTCTGGAAGCTAACAATAATATGCATTATATATAAAATGCTTAATAAAAGTACATTCGTTAAAACTCCTGGAGTTCCTGGACTCCTTGGACGACAACCACCCCCCTCCCCCACCAACCTCTGTTATTCCCATCCCAAAATAGCTGCAGCATTTCATATATTCTGAGTACCGGTACAAGTGAAATGAATGTAAGAATATATAGTTTGAGTAAAGATGTAATATTCTGGTTCTGGTTTAGAATAAATACAGTAATTTTGTTATAATAATGATCATATGATAAGCTATAAAGAAGTGACATTATATACAAATAATGCAGCAAAGAAATACACACACACGACATATATATAGAATGAGATATTTTGTTAGTTGGTAAAGAAAAATACTCATCTCAACATAGGCCAATGCAAGGTAGGGTTTACTTTGTCCTATTAGTTTCCCTCTCAAGTCTGAGGTACAGAATATTTATATATATAAAAGAACATGTCCTGACTGACTGACTGACTGACTGACTGACTGACTGACTGACTGACTGACTGACTGACTGACTGACTGACTGACTGACTGACTGACTGACTGACTGATTCATCATCGCAGAGCCAAAACTACTGGACATAATGAAATAAAATTTTGAGGATACATTTATAGTACAATGTAGGTGCTCACTAAGGGAGGATTTTTGGATATTCCATTGCTAAGGGGGTGAAATTTTAAAATGAGTGTATCTATATCTCAAAACTTTAAAATACATATGTAAAAATTGGTATATAGAATATCCTTTAAAAATAAGGAAACAAGTATTTTTTTGTTTTCAGAAAATCCCAATAGTAGGGATGAAAAAGGGGTTGAATGCCTTCAATTAGGATATTTATATCTCAGAAACTGAAGATATTGCAGACCTGAAAATTGGTATTTACCATCTCCTTTAAAAATAAAGAAACATGTACTTTTTGTTTTTTGAAAATCCAATTAATGGGAGGGCGAAAATGGGGGTGAATTTTTAAAATGAGTGTATCTATATCTCAAAGCTTCAAAAGTTTGCAGATGTAAAAATTTGTATTTAGAATCTCCTTTAAAAATAAAGAAACACATATCTTTTGTTTTTGGAAAATCCCAATAGGAGGGGTGAAAAGGGGGTTGAATGCCTTTAATGGGGATACTTATATCTCACCAACTGAAGATATTACAGACCTGAAAATTGGTATTTGGGATCTCCTTTAAAAATAAAGAAACATACTTTTGTTTTTGGAAAATCCAATTAATGCGGGGTAAAAAGGGGGGTGAATTTTTAAAATGAGTATATCTATATCTCAAAACTTTTAAAGTTTACAAAAGTAAAAATTGGTACTTAGAATCCCCTTTAAAAATAAACGGGCCTGCCAACTTTCCCGATTTAGGCGGGAGACTCCCGATTTTCGACAGTTTTTCCCGCCTCCCGATTATTCTATTATTTCTCCCGATTTTAGCTTATTTTTTTGGTGAACTTCATTTGTTTTCAAATCCCCCCATTTCAGCTTTTTTTACGCCAGTGGCCGGAAGTCCTTCGCTCATTGGCTGCTTTCAAACGAAATATCGACGTTTATTCATGCGAGAAATGTGCGCGAATGTGCGATGTTTATTGAAACCTATACATCGCGACATGTATGTCGATTGTCAATCTCTCGTTCTCGCTTGCTATGTTCGTGTTCGTCTAGTCATTGAATTCTCTTTGGTCGATTCTAGAGACTAGTCGCTAGATATTGAGTCTTTCTTAATAATGTAATGACAGATTTTAAATGATAACGACTCAATATAAATAAAATAAGAGTTTTGTCTGTACATTGCTCAGAATTCAAAAATAATGATATTTCCGTACCGGTCGTGACCATACTAACAAGGGGAAATGCATGTTTTAATTTTCCGTAATGTCTGTCTGTCTGTCTGTCTGTCTGTCTGTCTGTCTGTCTGTCTGTCTGTCTGTCTGTCTGTATGTATGTATGTACGCACGGTCATCACGAGAAAACGGATGAAGGGAATTTAATGAAAATCGGTATATATCGGTCCGAGAATAAGTCGCTACAATCTAGGCCATAAATAATTTTATTCACGCTGAGATAAATGGTAGTTTAGGGGAAGGCCTAAAATTTCACTCTCAAATATTTGTTATTATTGGCCCTACCGATAAATACTACATAACTAAAGGTATATATATTATTAAATTTTCTATCATTTGCGTCGTATACATTTTTAGCGTACTGGCTATGATAGAGATATATTAATGAATTTGATTTTTTTTTTTTTTTTTTTTTTCCCTGCTAAGTCCATATCAGCGCCGAGGTACGTGAAATGGGTGAACAGAATTTTATGTAAAGTCGGGGAATAAGGAGCTGCAGTCTATGCTATAAATAATTTTTTTTCACTCTGTTCGAAATGGTAGCTTAGGGGAAGGTGCCAAAAATTTAATTTTTGATTACTTATCTTACTGGTCATATTGAAAAGTACTACATATCAAAAGTTATAGAGAATACAATTTCCGATTATTTCTGTCTTATTCAGTTTTACCGTACCGACTCTAATGATATTGGTGATGATGGTGATTAAATTATGAAGATGATTATAAAAATGAGAAAAAAGCCATGAAGGAACAATTGCTTAAGTAACACAAGAGGTTGTCATGAAAGAAAGGAGGACTCACTTGACGTTATATGCTCTAATATCACAGATTCGGAAGAAAACTAAATGTGAAGGCCTCCAATATAGAAAGCTCATAAAATTGATCAACGATAACATTACATTGACCATTGTTTGTTGTGATGCGCTTTGTGTATTCTGCTGCCATTTATCTCTGATAGATGGGATTACTGCTGCGTATTGAGTATAACAGCCTACCTGAATATTGGCGGGAAGTAGCTGGGGAGTGGGGAGTTAGATCTCTCTCTTCTTTAGCATGCCATTCTTCTGGTTCATAAATTTTCTGATGCTACTGGTACGTAACACACTGGATCATCATAGTATTCTAGCTATTCGATCCCTACTCTGAGGCAGTGATTGGAATGAGCAGTGTGCATACTTAAACGGAATAATTACAGAAGTATTCGCTGCTGTCTGGAGCCTGGTCATTCTAGCTCTGAAACTTTGAACTTGTTAGATCAACACCGTAGTACTTTTCGCTAAAAGTGAGAAAATGTGCTGTTTTCATGTTATCGAATATTTCATATGACAGCATTGCTTTTAATCGAGACATTCATAGTGGCATCATTGTAATGACCTATGTTGACTTCAGTTGGGAAAACTATAAGGACAGTCTTTCTGAGAATTCCGTAGTGAAGCACGGGTACATCAGCTAGTTATTTGATCCAAATAGCATTGCGCTTCGCATAATCACGCGGCCGCTTGATTCCTATATTACTCTATGCATTTGCTAAGTAATGGCATCTAAGTGCATGGCTGATTAACACGTGGAGCATGAGTTCATACTATTTTCAGTAGGCTTATCAGAGATCGATCGTCTCACTCACATACTTCCTGTGAGGGAATAGAGATGTCTAATTTTTAGCCTTGTAGCCTCGTATAGCAACTGTCGGGCTTTGAGACAATAAGTGTTATAAATATACCGTAGGCCTAGTACTGTATTGCGCAAAACATGTAGAATAAGCAGTTTTGTCCAATTGCATCTCCTGATTTCTCCTGATTTTTCCTGATTTTCATATCAAAATCTCATGATTTTTGTTTTTGAATAAAGAAACATATATTATTTTGTTTTCGGAAAATCACAAAAGGAGTGGTGAAAAAGTGTGAAAAAGGGGTTGAATGCCCTGAATGAGGATTCTTATATCTCGGAAAGAGAAGATATTACAGACCTGAAAATTGGTGTTAGGGATCTTCTTTGAAAATAAAGAAACACATACTTTTTTGTTTTTGGAAGATCCAATTAATGGGGGGGGGGGGTTAAACAGATGTGACAAATTGGGGTGAATTTTTAGAAAGACTATATCTACAGTAGTATATCTCAGAAACGTAAAATGTTACAGGCGTAAAAACTGGCATTTGCAATCTCCTGTAAAAGTAAAGAAATATAGGTGATTTGTTTTTTGAAACTCCACTTAAAGGGGAACTAGAAAACGGGGAGAAATTGTGAAATGAGCATTTCTACAGTATAACTCAAAAACGTAACATGTTACCGAAGTGAGAAATAGTATTTTTTTATCTCTATTAAAATAAAGAAACACGCATTTTTTGTTTTATGAAAAACCACTTGGGTGGAGGGGTAAACGTGACTGAAAAGGGGTTCATTTCATTTATTTAGGATACTGATATCTCAAAAGCTGAAGATGTTACAGACGTGAAATTTGGTATTAGGAATCCCCTTTAAAAATAAAGAAATATGTATTCTTTGTTTTTGGAATCCCACCTAAAAGGGGGGGGGGGATATTGAAAAATAAGTTGAATTATTTGTACGAGGATACTATTATCTCAGACGTGAAAATTGGTATATGGAATCTGCTATAAATTAAAGAAGCACGTATTCCCGGAAAATCCAATAAAGGGGTGGGGGTAGGTGAAAGAATTGAAAAATTAATTGAATTAATTGTATGAGGATACTTACATCTAATAAAAACTAAAGTTGTTACAGACGTGAAAATAGGTATTTGGATCTCCTTTAAAAACAAAGAAAAAAACGTTTCTGGGGGAAATTGGTATTTGGAATATCCTCTAAACATAAAGAAACACGCCTTCATTTTTAGTGTGTGTGGGGGGGGGGGCGTAAATCAACTTAATGGTGGTGGGGTGAAAAAGGAGTTGAGACCAATTGATTTTACTGTTCATAATGTACTTAGGGCCTACTCTGATCACAAACTGATCATTTTTAATCTTTCCTGGGTTCGTTTTCAAGAGCCATCTTTTCCTTTGTAGAACATAAAGTTAGATTACAGTAGGCTCTCCTGCCATATAAATAAAAATATAAACACATTTGACATAAACGATAGGAATGGCATTGACCAAGCAATTTTTCACCTCTATAATAAGGTCAATAATGCACGGAAGTATATCATTCGTGTCATCGGAAATCTCGCGCACTTGCCTACGCGCGACGATGATAATGGTCACATTGTCAGCAATGAAAATGGCAGCAGATGTAATTTACCGCCAAGTAGCGGTCTTGCATCTTGCTGTGGGGTCCAGAAAATCAATAAGAAGGAAGTCAGCTCCCAGACGAAACTATCTTTACATCGGTCTGTTTTCAGACCAACTTTGCTTTACGGGAGCGAAAGCTAGGTGGACTCAGGATATCTTGTTCATAAGTTAGAAGTAACAGACATGAAAGTAGCGAGAATGATTATTGGTACAAACAGGTGGGAACAATGGCAGGGAGGTACTCGGAATGAGGAGATATAAGCTAATTTAGGATTGAATTCGATGGATAAAGCTGTACGCATAAACCGGCTTCGGTGGTGGGGTCATGTGAGGCGAATGGAGGAGGATAGGTTACCTAGGAGAATAATGGAGTCTGTTATGGAGGGTAAGAGAAATAGAGGGAGACCAAGACGACAATGGTTAGACTCAGTTTCTAACGATTTAAAGATAAGAGGTATAGAACTAAATGAAGCCACAGCATTCGTTGCAAATAGAGGATTGTGGCGACGTTTAGTAAATTCGCAGAGGCCTGCAGACTGAACGTTGAAGGACATAACAGTCTATAGTGATAATGTATAATAATAATAATAATAATAATAATAATAATAATAATAATAATAATGTTCTGGACCGTCGTCAAAATGTGCGGACCGCGCTGGAAACGGGTCCTGGCCGGGTAATGACTACTATTGCAGTACGGCCGCGGGTTCAGTACCGCCACGGCACCCAAGACGACACCACGCCGGATCTCCTCAAGGATTTGATCCATATTAAAAATGCTTATAGGAAAATATGACAAAGATTTAGGAACCCAACCAACCGGGTAGAATACCTGCACCTAGCCCGGGAAGTACGAAATCGATTGCTGGAAAGAAAGATTGAAAAATGGGAGGAAATTTGCCGTAATCTCTCAGAAAACGGGTCAGATCACAAATTTTGGCGGATTCTCTCAGAAAACGAGTCAGATCGCGAATTTCGACGGATTATATATAAAACGTTAAGCATTCAACTATAAATTTCACTATAATACCGTAGCGAAGCACGGGTATCTTGCTCGTCTACAATATAAAATAACATGTGCTGAGCCAAAATGAATGGACAAAAAGATGTGAAACTTTGGGAATATTTTTATATTACAGTGTAGGTGCTTACTAAGGGAGGATTTTTGATATTTCTAGGCTAAGGGGATGAAAAGGAGGGCGCAATTTTAAAATTAGTATATCTATATCTCAAAAACTTACCAGTTTAAAGTCTAAAAATTGGTATTTGGAATCTCATTTACAAATAAAGAAACACGTATGTTTTTGTTTTCGTAAAATCCACTTAAGGGGTAAAAAGAAGTGCAAAGGTGGTGACTCCTTTTTATGAGAACTAATATCGCAAAAATTGAAGATGTTCCAGACGTAAAAATTGGTATTTGGAATTGCATTTGTAAATAAAGAAACACTTATTTTTTGTTTTCGTAAAATCCACTTAAGGGGGGTGAAAAGAAGTGAAAACTGTGTTGAATTATTTTTATGGGGATACTTATATCTAAAAAACTGAAGATATTATAGACGTAAAAATTGGTACATAGAATCTCCTTTCAAAATAAAGAAGCATTGGTATTTGGAATCTCCTTCGGAACTATTAAATCCCGCATTTTTTGTTTTCGGAAAACCCACTTGGGGGAGGGGAATGAATAAGACTGAAAATGTGGTGGAATCATTTTTATGGGGATACTTATAACTCAAAAACTGAGAATGTTGCAGACGTGAAAATTGCTATTTGGGGACTCTTTAAAAATAAAGTTTTTGTTTTCGGAAAATCCACACAGATGGGCGGAGGCTGGAAAAAAGGGGAAGAAATTGAATTATTTTTGTGATGATCCTTGTATCTCAAAAACTGAAGATGTTACAGACGTGAAGATTGGTATTTGGAATGAGCTTTTTTAAAAAAGAAACACGTATTCTTTGTTTTCAGAAAGTCCACTTAAGGGCGCGGGGTGGGGAGTGGGGGGTGGGGGTGGGGGTGGGGGTGGGGGTGGAGGTGAAAAGGAGTGAAGAAAGAGCTGGATTCCTTTAATCATCATACATATGTCTCAAAGACCGAAGATGTCACAGAGGTGGGAAATGCTATTTGGAATCTCCTTTAAAATTAATAAAACTCGTATTATTTGCTTTCGACTTGAGGGAGGACTGTTTCTCACATTGTCAGTTATATGTCGCATGTTCCAGAGTTACCTCTGCTAGTAGCCTGGTCATCTTAGTCCCAAACGGCAATACCACAAACGTGGTTTAAAAAGAGGTACTGGTAAATGAAACTCAATTTTTCGGGGAGTTGTTTTACTTTCGGAATTTTTATATAATATCTTAGTGCAGTACCAAGGAGGATTTTTTTAATCAAATTACGAAATCAGGCGTGGGAAGCCGCGGGTATCAGCTAGTAATAGTATATACAGTTTTGTGACTCTAATATTCGTACGTATATTTTTTTATTGTTTTCGGAAAATCCACACAGATGGGCGGAGGCTGGAAAAAAGTGGAAGAAATTGAATTATTTTTGTGATTGAAGATGTTACAGACGTGAAGATTTCAGTCTTCAGCCCTAAGGCTGGTTGGATCGTCAACAGTTCCGCCATCAGCTGTCATAGACGGCCTAGGCATCACTGAAGAGGCGTACTAGGGAAATGAGGAGTGAGGTAGGTTTCCGTTGCTTTCCTCACCTAGCCAGAAGTTGCTATTACATATCAGTCTGCCAAGTCCACTGAAATGCATGCACCAACCGACCCTATGAGCAACATTTTCTCACCATTCATAGCAAGGACTGGCTGCAGAAGGAATAGCATTACTAGCATCGCTCATACCTCAGTCACTTTCATATTGTCAAAGCCAAGTATAAGACAGAGACAGATCAATGAAAGTAACAAAATTACACTAGCCCATACCAGAAGACAGTGCACTGTAAACACTAGGTCCTGCCAGCAAAGGCACGAACGTGCCAGAAACCACCGACATGGAGCTGTTGCCATTTCAACACCGTTTTAAGGGCCACCGACCCAAGCCAGGATTTGAACCTGCGAACTCGAACTCAGAAGGACAGCAACTCTACCAACTGAGCCACATGAAAAGGAGGCGTTTGTGATTATTGTTATAAATAGATGCAGTTTGTATTTTACAAAGGTTTTATGAGGAGCATTTATTAAGGCGTACGTTTTCCAACTGTCCTAAATGCACGAGACCGGACGTAAGAACTAGCTTGAAGCTAAGGAGCCTTGCGGGGATGTTGCTTCCTTCTCTGTTTACTTTTCCAAGCCAAACTCCATGGCATAACAGCCCCGAAGTGCTATCGCCTACCAAGCGACCGCTGTTCAGCTCTAAGGCCTGCAGATTACGAGGTGTCGTGTGGTCAGCAAGATGAATCCTCTCCGCCGTTATTCTTGGCTTTCTAGACCGGAGCCGCCATCTCACCCTCAGATAGCTCCTCAATTATAAGTACGTGGGCTGAGTGTACCTTGAACCAGTCCTCAGATACAGGTAAAAATCTCTGACCTGGCCGGGAATCGACCCCGGGGCCTCCGGTAAGAGGCAGACACGCTACCCCTACACCGTGGGGCAGGTTGTTAACTTTTAGGTCTCCTTATTTTAGAATTTGACTTAAGGCACCCTGCATTCGATTCCCGGCACGGACAGAGTTAAGAAAGGAATGGGATGGGGAAGATACAGTCTTGTTTGTGGCTGCAGTAGAGTTGGCCTTAAGTCTCCCGTAATCGATATATCTACGACCTGGAAGGTAGTCACCTTCACGGGGCGTAGTACCAAATTGGTTCCTTTTTTAAGAAGACAAATTAAATGAAGATTCTACTTCCTCGCAAACGAAGAGCGATATTATTTATTTTACGATCAGTTTCAATAATGCAGCCGGTTTATGTTAAGAGTACAGACGCTACGATTTCGATTGTTGGATATAATTACATGGTAACAATCAAAACTATCAATATCTACAGAAGATCCGTCTCCACACTCGGTAGGACCGGCTTTCTTTTCATATCTACCGGGTGAGTTGGCCGTGCGGTTAGGGGTGCACAGCTGTGAGCTTGCATCCGGGAGTTAGCGGGTTCGAACCCCACTGTCAGCAGCCCTAGAGATGGTTTTCCGTGGTTTCCCATTTTCATACCAGGCAAATGCTTGGGCTGTACATTAATTAAGGACACAGCCGCTTCCTTCCCACTCCTAGCCCTTTCCTTTCCCATCGTCGCCATAAGACCTCCTATGCGACGTAAAGCAAAATCTAAATTTAAAAAAAATATGTTCACAACCCCTTCCAAGGAAAAGTTGTATCCGCGCTACTGGCCTGGACTTATGCCCAACCCACTGAAATTATTTTGTGGGTACGCCACTGCATCCACTCACCATTTGAGGTACAAGGTAAGCCCGAAGAATGGTTGGATACTTAAAATACACCACCATAAATGATACGGCTATGGCTCAAAAATACTAAAGAAAGGTAAGGATCGGGATCTAGTGTTTTAAGTAGAATCCGAATCAATTGAACGTGACTTCCCATTTTAAAAATGTTTCATGTATCGACTTTGACTCAAACCTCGGCCGTCTTGATGAGAAGATAGAACCGTTGGAACTGAGTTATCACGCCCGCTAATTACAAAATAGCTACCCGCACTTTTGATGGTGCCATTTGAGGTTCCAATCAGTCCCTGGGCATTTGACAAAATATATAGGCCTACCTATAGAACTTAGGCACGCATCCGCGATCTGTCTTGCTAATGTTAGGATAAAAAAATGTTCATAACTTACCGAGGATGGACGTAGTTCTTTATAACAAAACGGTCCATATTCAAAAAAGTTACTTATATGGCACAAAGATAGGAACTAACGTGCAGCTCACAATCCCGTCACAGTCTTCCCAACGCTGCAACTTAAACACAGCACATCTCTCAACCGTCCGCCTCTGTGGTGTAGTGGTTAGCGTGATTAGCTGCCACCCCCGGAGGCCCGGGTTCGATTCCCGGCTCTGCCACGAAATTTGAAAAGTGGTACGAGGGCTGGAACGGGGTCCACTCAGCCTCGGGAGATCAACTGAGTAGAGGTGGGTTCGAGTCTGAAGCTCCAGGACACTGCCCTTGAGCCGGTAGAGGGGGGATCCCTCGCTAAGTCCGAGGAAAAAACCGAACCTGGAGGGTAAACAGATGATGATGATGATGATGACATCTCTCAACCACGGTACAACCCCAGGATCCCTAGGACATTGTTGTTTCCTGGAACCGATGTGCAAAAGCTGACATGATGTAAGCTTGCAACTTTTTCTGGCCGTGGCTCCAGTTATCTCGGTGGTCACGTTCCGGCCCCCTACTGAGTAATCCCTTGCTAATTGCCCTTTTCCTCATCTGCTGGCATTTGTCAACACACGGTTATATTCCCAATACTGAGAACTTCTACAGGGAAATATCCCCGCGCATCACAATCCTAAGTGTTTTCCTTTCATTCAAGTTGTACAGATATGGAGAATTATGAATAGTCCTACAGTGAATTGCTATATAAAAAAAATATAGTAGACTCTTTGTCGCTACGTTAATTTAACATTTCGGTGGAAGTTTTTTAGTTGTTCGTACCGTACGTAAAACAACGGCTGATCCTCGCTCTAGTTTCAGGAAACATTTTGGGAAGGGGGAAACACTTTTATGCGAATAATTTTATCAAACCAAGAAATTCAAGCGAGCGAAGCCGCGGGAACAGCTAGTTTCTAATAAACCATAAAATGTGGTCGAAATTACCCCTGTTGACTGTATTTCCTATGGCTGTGATGCTTATTCAACTAGGCCATTACTTTCTGGCAGTTTTTACAGCTCACAGCTACGCGCCCCTAACCGCACGGCCAACTCGCCCGTCGAAAGGGTAGTGTAGGGAAAGGTCTAAACTGTAATTCTCAAATGTTTGTTATTAGTGGTCCTGTCGATAAATAATGCATAACTAAAGTTATACAGATTTCAATTTCCGATCATTTATGTCTTATACATTTTTACCATACCGGCTAGGATAACAAATATATTCATTAAGTTCGATTTTTGTTGCAAGTCTATGTCAGCGCCGAGCCACGAGAAAATGGGTGAGCAGAATTTAATGAAAATCGGTACGTGAAGCAGAGAACTAAGGGACTAGGGCCTACAGTCTAGGCTAAATAATGTTATTCGCGCTGGATGAAATGGTAGTTTAGGTGAAGGCGCCTAATATGTAATTTTTAATTACCTGCGTTATTGGTCCTATGGAAAAGTATTACATAACAAAAGTTACAGAGAATACAATTTCCCATCACTAATGTCTTATACAGTTTTACCATACCGACTATGACAATAGAACTCATGAATTAGACTTTTGGCTCGTAGTTTGTATCAACGTCGAGCATTGCTAACATGGAAATATTCTTCAATCGTGTTAACTTGGCGATGGCTTTTGTCATGATTGTTTTAAGGTGTAAAACCGCATGGTCATCTGACCAGATCGACAAGGAAAATTGTGAAGATGATTATAAAAAAAGAGAAAAAAATCGTAAAGGAATTATTGCTTGAAGAAAAAGACAGGAGGGAGTCATGGAAAAGAAAGGACTCCCTTTACATTACACGCCCTAACACCCCGAGAGTCGGAAGGATACTAAAATAGTGTGAAGGCCTACCATATCTAAAGCTCGTACAAATGATCAACAATAACATTACATTGAACATTATTGTAATGTGATTTGTTTCTTCTGCTCCCACTCCTCTCCGATAGATGGGAGCAGTAATATATGGTATTAGTGATCACGAAGCTGTTTTTTGTCGCAGTCAAAAATAAATGTGATAGAAAGGACGGTCTTAAAAGTAGGACTATTAGGCAGTACCATATGGTTGATAAAGCAGGCATGAGGGAGTTTTTAAAAAGTAACTATGATCGGTGGAAAACAATAAATAAAAATGTAAACAGACTCTGTGATGGGTTTAAAGCAGTTGTTGAGGAATATGAAAACAGGTTTGTACCTTTTAAAGGTGACAAGGAATGGTACAGACCAACTATATTATAACAGAGAAGTAAGGAGACTAAGAAGGAGATGCAGATTCGAAAGAAATAGAATTATAAATTGCTGTGGAAGTAAGTAGAAATTGAAAGAACTAACTAGGGAATTGAATCTGGTAAAGAAGTCAGCTAAGGATTATATGATGGCAAGCATAAGTAGCAGTCATACAAATTTTAGTGAAAAATGGAAGGGTATGTATAGGTACTTAAAAGACAGAAACAGGTTCCAAAAAGGACATTCCAGGAATCATTATTGAATAAGGGGAGTGTGTATGTGAGGATGTTCAAAAGGCAAAATATTCAGTCACCAGTATGTAAAGATTGTTGGTTACAAACGATAATGACCAGATAGAAGAGGTGACTAGTACTAAAGTATTACAACGACATTTACAGTACAATAAGATACTAAAGTTGAAAACTAGAAAAGCGGCTGGAATTGATAACATATTGGGGGATATGCCAAAGACAATTGGTTGGGATGTACTTATTTGATTATTGTTTGCATACCAAATGAATGGTGCTGGACAAAACGGAGGTGGGGCAGGTTTTTCTCCGGGTACTCCGGTTTTTCCTGTCATCTTTCATTCCGGCAACACTCACCATTATCATTTCATAGCATCTATCATTCATTAATAATCACTTTGGGAGTGGCGACCCCATCGTACTAACAGCCTATATCTGCTTCATTCATTACATCCCTGACCCGGTCAATGACTGGAAAACAGGTTGTAGGTTTTCATTTTCATTTTTCACCAAATGAATGGAGAGTTGCTATATTAGCCCATGTGTATAAAGGAAAGGGTGATAGACATATACCTGAAAGTTACAGGCCAGTCAGTTTGACATGCATTCCATGTAAGCTTTGGGTAAGTATTCTTTCTGATTATATTAGAAATGTCTTCAAAATTAATGACTGGTTCGACAGAAGGATGTTCGGGTTTAGGAAAGGTTATTCAACTTAAGCTGAGCTTCCGTGGCTCAGGCGACAGCGCACCGGCCTCTCACCTCTGGATACCGTGGTTCAAATCCCGGTCTCTCTATGTCTGATTTGTGCTGGACATGGCGGAGGCGGGACAGGTTTTTCTCCGGGTACTCCAGTTTTCCCTGGCATCTTTCATTCCAGCAACACTCTCCACTATCATTTTATTTCATCCGTCAGTCGTTAATCATTGCCCCAGAGGAGTGCGACAGGCCTCGGCAGCCGGCAAAATTATTCATATTCTCGCCGCAAGTTGGGAGCTTCTTTCATCCCATCCCTGACCCGGTCATTGACTGTAAAATAGGTTGTAGGTTTTCATTCAAAATTCCACTGAAGCTCAACTTGTAGGATTTCAGCAAGATATAGCAGATCTCTTGGATTCAGGAGGTCAAATGGATTGTATCGCGATTGACCTGTCTAAGGCATTTGATAGGCTGGATCATGGAATACTACTGGCAAAAATGAGTGCAATTGGACTAGACAAAAGAGTGACTGAATGGGTGGATATATTTCTAGAAAATAGATCTGTGAGACTTATAGTAGGAGAAGCTTTATCTGACCCTGCAATAATTAAGAGGGGAATTCCTCAAGACAGTGTTATTGGGCCTTTATGTTTTCTTACATATATAAACTAGCAAGATACTCGTGGCTCGCTGCGGCTTTAATATTAAAGTTATTATTCAAAGTTTTACATCTTGGAGAGTCCGATGTCAGCTGAGACTGTAAAGTACGTCCTCAGTTCGTACGTCAACCGGTTCTGCGGGAATGATTATTTATTTTATAATCTACCACTCACTTGAACCCCGTTCGGAAGAAAAATGAAATGGCGTATGGCTTTTAGTGCCAGGAGTGTCCGAGGACAAGTTCGGCTCACCAGATGCAAGTTTTTGATTTGACTCCCATAGGTGATCTGCGCGTCGTGATGAGGATGAAATGATAATGAAGACGACACATACACCCAGCCCGATACCCAGCGAAATTTACAAATTAATGTTAAAATTCCCGACCCTGCGGGGAATCGAACACGGGACCACTGTGAACAAAGGCCAGCACGCTAACCGTTTAGCTATGGAGCCGGACCGTATGGAGCAATTTGAATGTTTTAAACCATATCAGATTTAACATCCAGGACGTAAAAGCGACCAACCTGTGAAATTTTGATTTTGTACGTCGAACAGGGCTGAAGGAATTAATACTTTTTTAAGGAGTAAATGTTTTGAAATGTTTATTAACATCTAGGATATAGAAGACAACCCTTCATAAAATAAGTTATGTTCATGCCTGAAACGGTTTTGGAAGCATGGATATTGTGTTTTTGAGAGTCAACTACACTCTAAACCTCTTAGGAGAGAAATGTTTAAGTATACGGTATTTTACACCTAGGATATAAAATAAGACCCTTCTCTTAAAATCTTTGTACGCCAAACGGTCTTGGAGGATGAACAATTTAGTTTACGGAGCTAACCTCCTTTGACACTTTAGCGGTGGAACATTTAAAAATATTTCTTATTTCACACCTAGTATTAAAAATATGTACCACTGTTTGGAATTTTGTCTTCGTACGTTAGACCGTTTCAGAGGGAATTAATATACTGTATATATGCTTTTCTTCAGATCTTAACCCCTATTTATTTAACTCTCAGAGGGGTTAAATTTGTTTCAAACCTTCTGTTATTTAACACCTAGGGTATCATTTGACATTTTAACTTCGTAATTCAAACGGTGTCCGCCTCTGTGGTGTAGTGGTTAGCGTGATTAGCTGCCACCCCCAGAGGTCCGGGTTCGATTCCCGGCTCTGCCATGAAATTTGAAAAGTGGTACGAGGGCTGGAACGGGGTCCACTCAGCCTCAGGAGGTCAACTGAGTACAGGTGGGTTCGATTCCCACCTCAGCCATCCTCGAAGTGGTTTTCCGTGGTTTCCCACTTCACCTCCAGGCGAATGCCGGGATGGTACCTAACTTAAGGCTACGGCCGCTTCCTTCTCTCATCCTTGCCTATCCCTTCCAATCTTCCCATCCCCCTACAAGGCCCCTGTTCACCATAGGTACTGGTCATACTCCCCAGTTGTATCCCCCGACCAAGGATCTGAAGCTCCAGGACACTGCCCTTGAGGTGGTAGAGGTGGGATCCCTCGCCGAGTCCGAGGGAAACAGATGATGATGATGATGAAGAATCCACATAAAAAAGCAAAGACATGTTACTTTAATTTTCAAAAGATTAAAAATACCAATTGTCAAGTCTGTAACGTGTTAAGTTTTTGATGTATCGATATGTATAAAATAAGAGTTTTGTCTGTACGTTGCTCAAAATTTATAAAGGATGGTATTTCTGTATCAGTCGTGTTCACAGTAAGAAGGAAATGCACTTTTTAATTTTCTGTGATGTCTGTCTGTCTGCATGTATGTACACGCATCATGAGAAAGCGGCTGAAGAGAATTCAATGAAAATCGGTATTCAAAGTCGGGGAATAAGTCACTAAAATCTCGGCCATAAATAATTATATTCACGCTGAGTGAAATGGTAGTTTAGGGGAAGAGCTAAAATTTAATTCTCAAATATTTACGTTATTAGTGGTCGTATCTTAATGAAAATCGGTATGCAAAGTCGGGGAATAAGTCGCTATAATCTAGGTCGTAAATGATTGTATTCACACTGAGTGAAATTGTAGTTTAGGGGGAGGCCTAACATTTGTTTCTCAAATAATAATGTTATTAGTGGTCGTATCTTAACTAAAATCGGTAGGCGAAGTCGAAGAACAAGTCGCTACGATCTAGGTTATAAATAATTGTATTCACGCTTAGAAAAATGGTGGTTTAGGGGAAGGCCTGAAATGTAATTCTCAAAAAATGTTGTGTTGTTACTGGTGTTTCGATAAATACTACATAACTAGAGTTATATAGTATTAAATTTCTGCTCATTTATGTCTTATACATTGTTTCCATACCGCCTATGATCACAGAGATATTCATGAACTTGGATTTTTGTTACTAAGTCCATATCAGTGCCGAGTCACGAGAAAATGGGTAAACAGAATTTAAATAAAATCGGTACGTAAAGTCGGAGAATAAGGAACCACAGTCTACGCAATAAATAATTTTATAGGACGCCCTAATATCACAGAGTCTAAGGAAAACTAAATATAGAAAGCTCATAAAATTGATCGACAATAACATTATATTGACCATTGTTTGTTGTGATGTGATTTGTGTCTTCTGTTGCCACTCATCTCCGATAGACAGGATTACTGCTGCGTACCGAATATTTTTTTTAAAATTGCATTACGTCGCACCGACACAGATAGGTCTCTATGGCGACGATGGGATGGGAAAGGGCTAGGAGTGTGAAAGAAGTGGCCTTGGCCCTAATTGAGGTACAGCCCCAGCATTTGCCTGGTGTGAAAATGGGAAACCAAGGAATAATATCCTCAGGGCTGCCGACAGTGAGGTTCAAATCCACTATCTCCTGGGTGCAAGCTCACAGCTGCGCGCTCCTAACCAGACGGCCAACTCGCCCGGTCGTGCCGAGTGTAACAGCCTGCCTGAATATTGGCGGGAAGTAGCTGGGGAGTTAGATAACTTTCTTCTTTAGCATGCCATTCCTCTGGTTAAAACACTTTCTGATACTACTGGTACGTAACACACTGGTTCGTCATAGCATTCGAGATATTCAATCCTTACTCTGAGGCACTGATTGGAATGAGCAGTGTGCATATTTAACGGAATAATGGCAGAGGAGTGTTCACGGCTGTCTGCGGCCTGGTCATTCCAGCTCTGGAACTTTGGACTGGTTTTTTATTTGACCATCCAATGATAACATTGCTTTTAATCGCTACTTTCCTACTAACGTTTTTGTAATGACCTATGTTGATTTCAGTTAGGAAAACCACAATGTCAGTCTTTCCGAGAATCCTGTAGCGAAGCACGGGTGCATCGGCTAGTCTATACAGGATGAAGCGTAATTCGCGCACTCGGGCGTCGCAGCGCGACTCCTCACATGCCAGCAATAAAAAAATGTCTCTTAAATTTCATCTTGCGAGTATATCCGGCAGAAAAACGACGTTGAAGATTAGCAATCTGGCAACACTGTAACCACATGTAGGGTAAGTACCTCTGTCAGCGGACGTTTTGCGTATTGTAAAGTTGGCGCAATGGATAGAGTTTTGGGTTAGCATGCAGGAGGTCGAGTGGTCGATCCTGGGTTGAGGCGTACGTTTTTATTTCGTAAATGTAGTCCAGGTGGTATGATATCTGGCATCTTAATCGTCAACAGCGATTGCAGTGGGTCCTCTAGAAACCATTTGCACTCACATACTACGATCCTAGAAATGGACGAACAATCGTTTTCATTGGTCAGCTTTGAAAGGCGCCCTTTCCACGTCGTGGGCGTGAATTTATTCGCACCACTTCATCTACTACATGTGAAACCTGTTTTCTTTGTACCCTCCTCCAATGGTCCCATATATTAGTACCAACTATTATTCTTGCCTCGTTCAGGTCCATTACATTTCGTTAGGGCCTTACGTTACCAGTAGGCCTAGCAACGTGCTCTGCGAATAATGTCCAAACTCAGTTACAATTTGTATGTGTTATCACCATGGTCCCAATAATTCTGCCTTTCAACATTGCGAGTTGCGTCTGGTAACCGCATGCTGTTTAGTACGTATCTCAATGTATTATTATTATTATTATTATTATTATGTTGTAAATGTAGGATACATGTGACCTCAGAAACGGTGTCTTACTGTATCACAGTAGGTAATGTCAGATGGAAATTAGCAAATAAAAATGCGCCTCAACCCAGGATCGAACCATCGATCTTCTGCATGCCAACCAAAAACTCCACCTAGTGCACCAACTGTACAGCACGGGGTAGACGTGTTGACAGCGGTAGTTACCCTACATATGATTACAGTGTTGCCAGATTGCTACTCTTTAACGTCCGTTTTCTAAAGGATATACTCGCAAGACGAAATTTTGTAAGAGACATTTTTTATTGCTGGCATGTGAGGAGTCGCGCTGCGACGCCCGAGTGCGCGAATTACGCTTCACCCTGTATATACCAGGTGGCTCAATAACGCCGTGCTTTCTACTTGCAAATGCTCCGCATGCACAAATGATGAATGCGATGTCTACCAACTGATTTTTACAGGCGCACTACTGCTAGCGGGTAGGTTACGTCAGAATATGAAGAGATAAGGACCAGCCTGTCGCTCGCAACATGTTACTCAGCGTTTCAGGTCTAATGCACCCCTTGCATTAGTAAACATCGTTTTCCACCGCATAGTTCTAGGGTGGTGTATGGTACAGCCGCACTATATTTGCTGTCAGCATATCGGCAATGGATAGTGGGTTAAGCAGCGACAAATACACAGACATTATTTTAATCTGGACAACCTGGTCGGAATGCAGCCGAAGCTCCAAACAGACGTAGGGCAATGCCTTCTACACACGTATTTCACCGAACAGTATTACTTTTTGTTTTATAAGAGCAACTCTATTATCGAGTGGAATGTCTACACGTGTATAAATTAATAAGTTATTCAATTTCCTTTTCTGCATCTTTGGCGTGTTTACAAAATAATAGTAGCGGTGATTAGGGGGTGGGGCGAGCAGGGACAGTGGCACCCTCCCCCAACTTTTTGTAGTAAACATTACATTTTTTCGCACTTTAGCCAGCTGGATCTTGGAATTATTTTTTAAAAAGCTATTTGTACAAGCCTTGTTGTCTTATCTGCTAATTCTTTCCTTCATTTTTTAATTATTAACATAATTATTGGCGGAAATACGCACAAAATGTCGTTCGTCGCGACTAACCGATTTGTATAGCGCTGCGGCAAGTAGTGGAGACTTTGCATGTGCTGTGAGGAAGGGTAATAGGGGTACATATTTTTTTGACAAGGTCGTGGACACTGAGTTATAATTCACCCGCTTGCCGCGCGCATCCGTCAGTCTGGCACTTTCTTTTAGTGCCAATTAGTTTCTTAGTGTGTATTCAAATACTAAATGATTTTTAATTGCATAATCATGCCGTACTTCTATTTAATTGCACCGGACAAGCTGGCCGTGGGGTTAGGGGCGCGCAGTTCTGAGCTTGCACGCGGGAGATAGTGGTTTCGAATCCTACTGTCGGCAGGCCTGAAGATAGTTTTCCGTAGTTAACCATTTTCACACCAGGCAAGTGTTGGGGCTGTACCTTAATTAAGAAAGCGGCTGTGGCCTTAATTAAGCCACAGCCCCAGCATTTTCGTGGTGTGAAAATGGGAAACCTCGGAAAACCATCTCGCCCGGTAGTTCAATTCTTTGTGTGAGGATACTTATATCTCAAAAACTAAAGATGTTAAAGACGTGAAAATTGGTATTTGGAATCTACTATAAAAATAAAGAAACACGCACTTTGGGGGAAGGGGGAATCAACTTAACGGGTAGGAAGGGGGGGGGGGTGAGAAAGGAGTTGAATTACTTTTATGAGTATATTTACATCTCAAAAACTGAAGATGTTACGGACGTGAAAATTAGTATTTGTAATCTCCTTTATAAATGAAGAAACACGCATTTGTTTTTTAATTTCGGAAAATAGACGTAAGGGGTGTGGGGTTGAAAATAAGTAAATAAGGAATTGAAATATGTTTATGAGGAAACTTTATCTTAAAAACTGAAGCTGTTACAGACGTGAAAGTTTGTATTCTGAATTTCCTTTCAGAATAAAGAAACACATATATACAGACTGTATATATTTTGTTTTCGGAAAGTCTACTTAACTAAACTGTAATTTCAAGAGTTTTGAAAGTGACTACATGCTTGCTACATTTCTGGCGGTAGTGTTCATGGACATTTAAAATTTATACGGGTTCGATTTGTGAGATGATTGACCCCCTTTGATAGGCACTATATTTTTTTGACTTGGCTTGGGTCACGCCATGTACACGCGCTTTGAAATAGTTCACAAAAATGACTTGAGATTCTTCCGCCGTCGACACGTGTGGCTGACGTCACGTACCCCAGAGCGTGGGACCGAAGGTAATCACCCCCTCGTCACGTGTCAAATCCATGCTATCAAGAATCCAACTTTTAGTTTAATTGTTAATTTATGCATAATGTTCTTAGGGCACAAAGGTCATGGGTTCAATACCAAAAGATATAAAGATGTTACAAACATGAAAACTGGTATTTGGAATCTCCTTTAAAGATAAAGGAACACGCATTTGTTGGGAGAATCAACTTGGTACGGAGGGGGGGGGGGGGGGGGAGGGTAGAGGGTGAAAACGGAGATGAATTCCTTTTACGAGGATACATATATCTAAAAAACTGAAGATGTTACAGTCGTGATAATTGGTATTTGGAAGCTCTTTTAAAGAAACGGGTACTGTTTGTTTTTGGAAAATTCACTTCAGTGGGGACTGTGAAAGGAAGTAAAAAATTGAATTCTTTTTCTGGAGAAACTTATATCTCAAAACTGAAGGTTACAGACGTGGAAATTGGTATTTGGAATCTAATATAAAAATAAAGAAACACGCATTTTTGGATGGGGGGAAACCAACTTAACGGGCGGAAAAGGAGTTGAATTCTATTCATGAGGATATTTATATATCAAAAACTGAAGATGTTACAGATATGAAAATTTGTATTTGGAATTTTCTTTCAAAGTGAAGAAACACGCATTTTTGGGGCGGTGGCGGTGAAAAAGTAGTGTAATTCCTTTTTGTGAGGATACATATATCTCAAAACTGAAGATGTTACAGTCGTGATAACTGGCATTTGGAAGCTCCTTTATAAATAAAGAAACAAAGGGGGGGGGGGGTGAAAGGAAGTGAAAAAATGGAATTCTTTTTATGGAGAAACTTATATCTCAAAATATTAAAGTTACACACGTGAAAATTAGTATTTGGAATCACCTTAAAAATAAATAAACACGCATATTTTGAGGGGGGAATCAACTTAACGGGCTGGTGTGAAAAGGAGTTGAATTTTTTTTATGAGGATACTTATATCCCAAAAACTGAAGATGTTAGAGGCATGAACATTCGTATTTGGAGTCTTCTTTCAGAGTAAAGAGACACGTTTTCTATTGTCTTCGTAAAATCCACTTAAGGATTAGTTGAATTCTTTGCTATTTGTTTTACGTCGCACCGACACAGACAGGTCTTATGGCGACGAAGGGATAGGAAAGTCCTAGAAGTGGGAAGAAAGCGGCTGTGGCCTTAATTAAGCCACAGCCCCCAGCATTTTCGTGGTGTGAAAATGGGAAACCTCGGAAAACCATTTCGCCCGGTAGTTCAATTCTTTGTGTGAGGATACTTATATCTCAAAAACTAAAGATGTTAAAGACGTGTAAATTGGTATTTGGAATCTACTATAAAAATAAAGAAACACGCACTTTGGGGGAAGGGGGAATCAACTTAACGGGTAGGAAGGGGGGGGGGTGAGGAAGGAGTTGAATTACTTTTATGAGTATATTTACATCTCAAAAACTGAAGATGTTACGGACGTGAAAATTAGTATTTGTAATCTCCTTTATAAATGAAGAAACACGCATTTGTTTTTTAATTTCGGAAAATAGACGTAAGGGGCGTGGGGTTGAAAATAAGTAAATAAGGAATTGAAATATGTTTATGAGGAAACTTTATCTTAAAAACTGAAGCTGTTACAGACGTGAAAGTTTGTATTCTGAATTTCCTTTCAGAATAAAGAAACACATATATAGACTGTATATATTCTGTTTTCGGAAAGTCTACTTAAGGCGGGAGAGGTGTGGAAAGAAGTGAAGAAGAAGAAGAAGAAGAAGAAGAAGAAGAAGAAGAAGAATTCTTATGAGTACCTATACATTTATCTCAAAAACTGAAGGTGTTACAGACGTTCCCCTTTAAGGAATTAATACATTTTTTCGGATCATACACCTACTTAACTCTCTGAGGGGTAAAAATTTACTTCAAACCTTCTGTTATTTAAACCTAGGATAGTCCGGCCCCGCGGTGTAGGGGGCCCCGGGCTCGATTCCCGGATGGGTCAGGGGATTTTTAATTGTAAATTATGAATATGCCTGGCCGGGGGACTGGGTGTTTGTGTTGTCCTTAACGTTCCTTTCCTCACATTCAACACTCTATACTTCCTCCATTCTAATTACACGCAGGTTCATATCACATGGTGCAAGTAGGGGCAAAAGATCTCTATAGGTCGACGACCAGAACAAATAGCATTTTTTTTTTAAACTTAGGATATCATCTGATATTTTAACTTCGTAATTCTAACGGTTTCATATAAACGTATGTTTTCTTGTCATCATTCCTCATTCCCAGTCAAAACTCCTTAGGGGTGTATTGTTTTAAGTCCACTTCTTATTTCTATCCTCAAAAAATAATTCAACTCCTTTACCACCCCACTTAAGTTGATTCCCCCATCGAGCTCGATACCCACGGTCGCTCGAGTGCGGCCAGTATCCAGTATTCGGCAGATGGTGAGCTCGAACTCCACTGTCGGCAGCCCTGAAGATGGTTTCCCATTTTCACACCAGGCAAATGTGTGGGCTGTACCTTCATTAAGACCACGGTCGCTTCCTTCCCACTCCCAGCCCTTTTCTGTCCCATCGTTGCCAAAGACGTGTGTGCTGGTGCGACGTAAAGCAAATTCTAAAGCAACTCCAGATTGTTTCCCCGCCCCAACAAAAATGCGTGTTTCTCTATTTTTAAAAGAGATCCCAATTACCAATTTTCACGTCCGTAACATCCTTCGTTTGTATGATATAAAGTAGTATAATGGGAGAGTTCGGGCGCCTCCTCCTCCTCCCGCCGCCTCCTCCGCCGCCCGCGGGAAATTTGAATTTTGGCGGGAAATTTGAATTTTGGCGCGAGATTTGAATTTGTAAACAAAGCCACGTGCTTTTTGACAGCTGTCATCGACAACAACGCAACGCTAACCTCACTGCTGCCATCTTGACGGGCCTAAACCTCACTAGTGCCAACTTAACCTAACTAGCATGAGGTAAACAAAGCCACGTGTTTTTTGACAGCCACGTGCTTTTTGACAGACAACAACGCATCGCTAACCTCAGTACTGCCATCTTGACGGGCCTAAACCTCAGTAGTGCCAACTTAACCTAACTAGTGCGAGATAAACAAATCCACGTGCTTTTTGACAGCCACATGCTTTTCAACAGATTTGTAAACAAAGCCACGTGCTTTTTGACAGACAACAACGCATCGCTAACCTCAGTACTGCCATCTTGACGGGCCTAAACCTCAGTAGTACCAACTTAACCTAACTAGCGCGAGGTAAACAAAGCCACGTGCTTTTTGACAGCCACGTGTTTTTTGACAGCCACGTGCTTTTTTGACAGCTGTCATCCGCCATCTTTGAGCACGGTGCTGCCCTCTTTCGTCACCTATCATCGGCAGTGCTGCCATCTTGACGGGTCTAAACCTTAGTGCTACCAACTTAACCTCACTAGCGCGAGATAAACAAATCCACGTGCAGCTGTCATCCACCATCTTTGAGCATCGTGCTGCCCTCTTTAGCTACTTACCTTTGAAATGTGGTACGTTATCCGCCATCTTGCATCCGAAACCTCAGTGCTGCACTCAATGTGGTGACGGTAAATTCCACGTGCTCTTGTTTGGAAACAAAGCCACGTGCAGCTGTCATCCACCATCTTTAATCACCGTGCTGCCCTCTTTAGCTACTTACCTTTGACAGTTGTCATCCGCCATCTTGCATCGCAAACCTCAGTGCTGCGCTCTATGTAGTGGCGGCAAATTCTACGTGCTCTTGTTTGGAAACAAATTCACGTGCTATTTTTCTGACAGCTGTCATCCGCCATCTTTGAGCACCGTGCTGCCCTCTTTAGCTACTTACCTTTGAAATATGGTACGTCACAGCTGTCATCCGCCATCTTTAATCCAGAGAGAACAGTGCTGCAATCTATGTGGTGACGGCAAATTCCACGTGCTTTACAAATCAACATGCTTTTTTGACAGCTGTCAACCGCCATCTTTAATCACCGTGCTGCCATCTATGTGGTGGCGGTAAATTCCACATGCTTTACAAACCTATATGCTTTTCTGACAGCTGTCATCCGCCATCTTTGAGAACAGTGCTGCCCTCTATGTGGTGGCGGCAAATTCCACGTGCTCTTGTTTGGAAACAAAGCCATGTGCAGCTGTCATCCGCCATCTTTGAGCACCGTGCTGCGAGCAATTTCGTCAGTTGTCATCCGCCATCTTTAATCTACAGAACACCGTGCTGCCCTCTTTATGGCTACTACCTTAAGCACGTAGTAGCGGGCAATTTGAAAAGTTCTTTTAGCTATCATCCGCCATCTTTAATCACCGTGCTGCCATCTTTAGCTAGATACCTTTGAAATGTGGCGGCGGATAATTTGAAAAATGCTTTTTGACAGCAGCTATCTTTGAGCACCGTGCTACCCTCTATGTGGTGGCGGCAAATTCTACATGCTTTACAAACCCACGCGCTTTTTTTTTTTGACAGCCATCTTTAAGCAACAGAGCACCGTGCTGCCCTCATGCGGGGTAATTTCGTTAGCTGCCTTCCGCCATCTTTAAACACCGTGCTGCCCTCTTTATGACTACTACCTTAAGCACGTAGTAGCGGGCAATTTCGTTAGCTGTCATCCGCTATCTTTGAGCACCGTGCTGCTCTCTGTAGTAGCGGGTAATTTGAAAAGTTCTGTTAGCTGTCATCCGCCATCTTTGAGCACCGTGCTGCCATCTATGTGGTGGCGGCAAATTCCACATGCTTTACAAACTCACGCGCAGCTGTCATCCACCATCTTACATCGCAAACCTCAGTGCTACACTCTATGTGGTAGCGGATAATTTTAAAAAGAAAAATTCTACAGCAGCCATCTCTCGACGCTAATTGCACAAGATGGTAGCTATACATGACTCCTTAAAGGTGCTCATGCAAGATGATCGCTATACATAGACTCCCTTGGGATGCTTGCGCAAGATGGCGGTTATACAAGGCTCCTTATGAGGGATGCTTGCGCGAGATGGTGGTTGCTCTTATGAGGCGGCTCAAGGATCCATGGCTAGAGACACCCTAAGGATGCTTGCGCAAGATGGCGGATGCAAGATGGCGGCTATACATAGCTCCTTATGAGACAGCCAGTACAACATGTGATCAGAACATTGATTGATGTGTTCAGAACACAAAATAAGTAGAATCGAACACTGTACTCGATACAACATGTGATTAAAACATTGTGTGGTGTGTTCAGAACACTAATCGAACGCTGTATTAGGGGATACCTTTGTTTAGATTGAAACATAACAAGACTAGAATTGAACACTGCACATTGATTGATGTGTTCAGAACACAAAATAAGTAGAATCGAACACTGTACTCGATGTCGTTAACTTCAACATGTGATTAAAACATTGGCTGGTGTGTTCAGAACACTACATAAGTAGAATCGAACGCTGTATTAGGGGATACCTTTGTTTAGATTGAAACATAACAAGACTAGAATTGAACACTGCACTCGATGTCGGAAGATCAGATTGAAACATAACAAGACTAGAATTGAACACTGTACATTGATTGATGTGTTCAGAACACAAAATAAGTAGAATCGAATACTGTACTCGATGTCGTTAACTTCAACATGTGATTAAAACATTGTCTGGTGTGTTCAGAACACTACATAAGTAGAATCGAACGCTGTATTAGGGGATACCTTTGTTCTAAGAAGATCAGATTGAAACATAACAAGACTAGAATTGAACACTGCACTCGATGTCGTTACATGTGATCAGAACAATGATTGATGTGTTCAGATCACGAAACAAGTAGAACCGAACACTGTACAACATGTTAGGGGGATACCTTTGTTTAGATTGAAACATAACAAGACTAGAATTGAACACTGCACTCGATGTCGTTACATGTGATCAGAACAATGATTGATGTGTTCAGATCACGAAACAAGTAGAACCGAACACTGTACAACATGTTAGGGGATACCTTTGTTTAGATTGAAACTAACAAGACTAGAATCGAACACTGCACTCGATGTCGTTACATGTGACCCGATACAACATGTTAGGGGATACCTTTATCCTAAGAACCGAACACTGTACACCATGTTAGGGGATACCTTTGTTTAGATTGAAACTAACAAGACTAGAATCGAACACTGCACTCGATGTCGTTACATGTGATCCGATACAACATGTTAGGGGATACCTTTGTTTAGATTGAAACATAGCAAGCCTAGAATCGAACATTGTTTGATGTGTTCAGTACAACTTCAATGATTAACATACACACTGTGCACATATCGCATAGCTAAAAACACACTGTGCACATATCGCATACCTAACACTTCAAATGATTTGCTTAGTACGAAAATAAAAATAAAAAATCTATACCGCGTAGCTAACTCGTTCATCACACTGCTAAGACGCTTAGTAATTGTGAATACACTCATACGAAAATCAAGAAAGCACACTGCGTAGCCAACTCGTTCGGCACGAAAAAAATCTATACCGCGTAGCTAACTCGTTCATCACACTGCTAAGACGCTTAGTAATTGTGAATACACTCATACGAAAATCAAGAAAGCACACTGCGTAGCCAACTCGCTCGGCTCACTCGCTTAGTAATTGCAACACACACGGATAAGAATGTTCCGAGATACTTACATGTTTTTTACGGGAGGGTGAAAGATCATAAATTATATGTACACACATGTTGTCTCCTCCAAGTTGTAAGATGAAATAGACGCAGTACTGCGAGTTTCCACTCTAGCTGGCGAACGGAAGTAGCATGATATCTCAGCAAAAAATAAAAATACGCGTGAGCTTGCAAGTCAGACACAATGATGGATACCGCGATTCAAATCCTGGCAACTTATGCCGTCGGGAAGGGCATCCGGCTAGATCATGTAATGATGATCGCACAGGTCCCACGCCTAGCATTTACAGCTTCCAGTTCGAACCCGCTATCATCCGAAGTAGTGAGAATGATTGAAGAGTGTTTTAGTGTGATTCATTTGTTGGATGGAGGCGTTAAGCTGCCTTCTTCGGTAGGAGTAGGCTATGTCGGGATATCGATTTAAAATCCTAGTCAGGAAGGGCAGCCGGTCGTAAAACTATGGTGTGAGGCGGGGTGTGCAAAAAGCTAGCAATAAGTAAGGGCTGTTGATGGGGACGTTAAACCTTGTGCAGACTCCTTCGAAAATTATTTTTTGAGTACAAGTGTGTTGATGCTGATTCATTTGTCGGATGGAGGCAATAAGCCTTGTGCAGGCTTCTTCAGTGGAGTAGGCTATGTATCGGTACCGGGATATCTAGTTATAAAACCCGCTACAACAAATTTATCGCGTATACTGCGATTTAAAATCCTAGTCAGGAAGGGCAGCCGGTCGTATAAAACTATGGTGTGAGGCGGGGTGTGCAAAAAAGCCAGCATTAAGTAAGGGCTGTTGATAGGAGGCGTTAAACCATGTGCAAGCTCCTTCACCAGGAGAAGCCTACATACCGGTACCGTGCAGGTTCTTTCGATAGGAGTAGGCACTGTGTGTGTAAAACTATGGTGTGAGGCGGGGTGTGCAAAAAAGCCAGCATTAAGTAAGGGCTGTTGATAGGAGGCGTTAAACCATGTGCAAGCTCCTTCACCAGGAGAAGCCTACATGCCGGTACCGTGCAGGTTCTTTCGATAGGAGTAATCACTGTGTGTGTTTTAACCTCTCCGTACAATCATGATAGTTTACGTTAGGAACTTACATAGGCTAAATGCTACACATTCCGTGGCAGAGCCGGGAATCGAACTCGGTCGAAAATTATTTTTTGAGTACAAGAGTGTTGATGCTGATTCATTTGTCGGATGGAGGCAATAAGCCTTGTGCAGGCTTCTTCAGTGGAGTAGGCTATGTATCGGTACCGGGATATCTAGTTATAAAACCCGCTACAACAAATTTATCGCGTATACTGCGATTTAAAATCCTAGTCAGGAAGGGCAGCCGGTCGTATAAAACTATGGTGTGAGGCGGGGTGTGCAAAAAAGCCAGCATTAAGTAAGGGCTGTTGATAGGAGGCGTTAAACCATGTGCAAGCTCCTTCACCAGGAGAAGCCTACATGCCGGTACCGTGCAGGTTCTTTCGATAGGAGTAGGCACTGTGTGTGTTTTAACCTCTCCGTACAATCATGATAGTTTACGTTAGGAAATTACATAGGCTAAATGCTACACATTCCGTGTAAGAGGTTAGATACTGCCAGTTTTGCGTCAGGAAGGGCAACTCAACAAATTCTTGCGATTTAAAATCCTAGTCAGGAAGGGCAGCCGGTCGTATAAAACTATGGTGTGAGGCGGGGTGTGCAAAAAAGCCAGCATTAAGTAAGGGCTGTTGATAGGAGGCGTTAAACCATGTGCATGCTCCTTCACCAGGAGAAGCATACATGCCGGTACCGTGCAGGTTCTTTCGATAGGAGTAGGCACTGTGTGTGTTTTAACCTCTCCGTACAATCATGATATTTTACGTTAGGAACTTACATAGGCTAAATGCTACACATTCCGTGGCAGAGCCGGGAATCGAACTCGGACCTCCGAGGGTAGCAGCTAACTACTACACTACAGAGGAGGACTATTTCAGAATATTTTACAACCTTAATTAGTGCTGTGTTTTAAGAGCTTGAATGGTACTCAGCTAAGAAGACGTTCGCGAGTTACAAGCCGCTTATCAGTGTCCTCGTTCAAGGCCGAGCCGGAAGATACGTGTACAATTTCAGCTAACACACGCATTCCGCTGCTCGCTCTGCGCTGATACGACTTCATGGACAGTAGAACAAACCTATAGCCTACAGTATGCATGCCTCTCACCCGGTAGTCTCGGGTTCGATTCTCTTGGGAATAAAAATGTGTTTAAATCGCAAGAATTTGTTGAGTTGTCCTTTGCACACTCTTGCCTTCGCGATGCGTGTTCGATAATTGTTTTCAACCGGTTGCCCTTCCTGACGTCAAAGAACTCGGATTAAGAATCTGTCGAGAATCGGGGGTTTTACTGCTAGATTTTAAATCACGAACTATTGTTTTCCTATCCCATCGTCGCCGTAAAACCTATTTGTGTCGGTGCGACGTAAAGCAAGTTGTAAAAAAAAATCTAACCCAGGTCCCGAGCCATCGGAATTAACCAATAACGGTTAAAATCACCGACCCGGCCGGGAATCAAGCCCGGGACACCCTGGACCAAAGGCAGCCCGCTAACCATTTAACCACTGAGCAGGAAATAATAATAATAATAATAATAATAATAATAATAATAATAATAAGAATAATAATAATAATAATGATATTTGTTCATGGCGTCGACCTCTGCAGATCTTTTGCCACTACTTTCACCATATGAGAGGAACCTGCGTGTAAGTGTAATTGCGGAAGTGTATATAGAGTGTTGAATGTGAGGAAAGGAACGTTAAGGACGACACAAACACCCAGTCCCCAGGCCCCAGGCCAGGGATATTAATTATTTACAATTCCCGGCCGGGAATCGAACCTGGGGCCGCCGGGTGACAGGCGGAAGCATTGCCACCTACACCACGGGGTCGGACAACAACAATAATAATAATAATAATAATAATAATAATAATAATAATAATAATAATAATAATAATAATAATAATTGTACCTCCACGCCGCTAATTCAAACTTTGCGCCAGTTGAAACTCCTCTACTGGAGGAAGCCTGAACTTTAACTACCATGTTAATTTTCTAGTTTCTCAGAAGAAATTTTGAAGTGTTCTGAACTATGTCAATTTCGATTCATTGTTGTTTTCTCTGTAGCAAGAAGTGTGAACATTCTCTTCTAGATGACACTACTTACGAACTACTATTGTGCACCCTAGTGCGAAGTGAGGGAACCCTTTTTTTGAAGAAATTTAGTATTTATAAGTCTGTTCCTTTTTAAATTTCTTTCAGCTTTTGTTTAAGTTGGCAACGTTAACCCTTTCTTTCTGCCAGTTTTGAAATTGGCCAATCATAAATTTCTGTAATTAATTTTCCACCAATCCTGGTTTTCTTCTTCAGTTCTGACATGTAATCTTTTGGTCGTCCAATAAAAGGCTTGTGGGCGGGTGTTCTCATTCATGAAAGGTCTCGAATGTTCCGCGAGGGTATATAAACTGCTGATATTCGGGTCTCCGCGCCACTTCAGTAACACCTATCATTGTGTAAATTATGTAGCAGGGGGCGGGAAGCGCCTCTTTCTTCGGGCAGTAGTTCAACCACCAGGTAATGGCCGTTTTATAACTTATTTTCTTGCCAGCTCAGCAGTTTAACCCTCGGGGCGGGTTCGAAACCTTTTACCATGTAACTTTCCTCTAAAATGTAAAAGACTCTTGATTTAAATTCTGTCTCTGTAACTACATATGGGGATAGAGAGTGCTTAACCCTCTCGAGCTCCCACTCATATTGCTTTGAGGTGAACTTATTTTCACAACCGTTTCTTCCCTTCTAATGTAATGTAAATCGTTTTCTTATATAAGTCACCTCTTTAGTATGGGATTAGCCCTTGCATTAGCGGCCTAGTGCCAAGTAGGTTTTAATAAGGCGTATTTGGAGTGCAGTTTCGCCTCCTCTCAACTTGGTATTTTGGAAGCCATGTAATTGTCCTGTTTCTTCACTTAATAGGCCTCAGTAGGTTGGGTATTTTTTACCCCTGTGTGTATGTCCTTGGAGGACAGCTTGAATGTGGAGTTTGATGTGGCCTTTGATAGGCTGGAACTTTGAGAGCGGGTTGCTCTTCCAAAAAAAAAATGTTTCTGTGTGCCTCGAGGAGGCTTTACTGTGTAATTGGGAGTAAGTGCTCCCGGGCATGATAGGGGTTTTCTCCCCCTTATGTTGAATCTTGTATATTCGAGTAAAGTTGGGCTTATTGCTCAAGGATTGTAAGTCTGGGTCTCGACGCCCAAATCCTGTAACCTCGGTAATTGTACATTTTTCATTGGTTGCTATGCTACTATGTACCTGTCATTCTTGTTATTTCTTGATTTTGCAAAGAAAATATAACCTTGTTAAATTTTATCTTAACTTTAATTTTGTAAGTTGAGACCTGTTCACCCCAGCACCTTCTTTCACCTCTAACTACCACAGAAAACTCCGCAACAATAATAATTGTAGAGATCCATACTACAGTACTCCATAATGGTGAACAAGCAAGTGAATTATCTGTAATATTCCATTATACTCTTCCTGCCCTTCCCTAGAAGTGAAATATCTTTACGTATTGTGCAACTAAAAGGCCCTAAATCAGAACATACATTTCAGGCTACTGACAAGGAATTTTAAACCGAAAACTTACTTTTGAGAAATTTATATAGGTACCTATAGTTACTAACTTCACGGACGGTATTACAGAAATTCGAGCCCGAACGCGTAAAAAAAGTGTATTTTAATTGGCAAACATTTTAATGAACAATGGTATTAGGAATCTTTAAAAACAAAGAAACACGTATTTTTCGTTTTCGGGAAATCCTGCTAACGGGGGTGAAAAAGGTGAAAAATGTGTTGAATACCTTTAATGGGGATACTTATATCTCAAAAACTAATGACGTCACAGTCATGAAAACTGGTATTTGGAATCTCCTTTAAAAAATTAAGAAGCTCGTATTTTTTTTTTTTTTTGTAAAGTCTACTTAAGGGGGGGGGGGGTGAACAGGGGTGACAAATGGGGTGAATTCTTAAAATGAGTATATCTCAAAAACCTTACATGTTACAGACGTGAAAATTTGTATTTGTAAACTCCTGTAAAAGTAAAGGAACATGCATATTTTTTTTGAAAATCCACTTAAGGGGAAGTAATAAAGGGGGTAAATTTTTAAAATGAGAATATATGCAGTATATATCAAAAACTTAACACCTTACAGATGTGAAAATTGGTATTTTTAATCTCTTTTAAAAAAGTAACAAATATTTGTTCGTTTTCGAATAAGAAACCACTTCAGTGAGGGGGGAGTGTAAAAAGGACTGAAAAGGGGTTGAATTATTTTTGTGTGGATACTTATATCTCAAAAACTGAAGATGTTACAGACATGAAAATTGTTATTTGGAATCTCCTTTAAAATAAAGAAACACGTATTTTTTTATATTCGGAAAATCCACATAAGAGGGTGGGGTGTTTGAAGGGAAGTGTACTTAGTTGAATTATTTTATGGGGATACTTATACATCAAATACTGAAGATGGTACAGACGTAAAAACTGGTATTTGGAATCTTCATTAAAAATAAAGAAACACGTACATTTTTTGTTTTCGAAAAAAACTCTAAAAGGGGTGAAAAAGGCGAGAAAGATGTTGAAGACCTATTTGAGGACACTTATATCTCAAAAACTGAAGATGTTACAGTCATGAAAATTTTGATTTGGAATCTCCATTAAAATAAAGGAAATTGTATTTTATTTTGGTTTTGGAAAACGTACTTAAGGGGGGGGGGTGAGGGTGAACACGACTAACAAGGGGGGTCAATTTTTTAAATGAGTATGTCTCAATAATAATGATATTGGCCTAACTCACCACTAAATACTTTTACGGTTTTCGGAGACACCGAGGTGCCGGAATTTAGTCCCGCAGGAGTTCTTTTTACGTGCCAGTAAATCTACCGACACGAGGCTGACGTATTTGAGCACCTTCAAATACCACTAGACTGAGCCAGGATCGAACCTGCCAAATTCGGGTCAGAAGGCCAGCGCCTCAACCGTCTGAGCCACTCAGCCCGGCGGGTATATCTCAGAAAGAAGGAACATGTTACAGACGTAAAAAAATGGTATTTATAATCTCTTTTAAAAATAAAGTAACACATACTTTTTTTGTTTTCGTAAAAATCACTTGGGGGAGAGGGGTAAATTGGACTGAAAGAGGGGTTGAATTATTTTTATTAGGATACTGGTTTCTCAAAATCTGAAGATATTACAGAGGTGAAAATTGGTATTTGGAATCTCCTTTAAAAATAAAGGAACACGTATTTATTTATTTGTTTTTCTAAAATCCACTTAAAGTGGGTGTAAAAAGGACTGAAAGGGGTTGAATTCTTATTGTGAGAATACTTGTACCTCAAAAAATGAAGATATTACCGACACGAACATTTGTATTTGGAATATTCTTTAAAAATAAAGACACAGGCATTAATGTGTTTTCGGAAAATCCAATTAAGGGTGGGTAAATGAACTGAAAAATGATTTTCATTCTTCGTATGAATATACTTATATCACACAAACGAACGAAGTTACGGCCATGAAAATTGGTATTTGGTTCTCCTTTAAAAGTAAAGAAACACACATTTTTTCTTGGGGGGAGATCAACTTAAGGGGGTTGTAAAATGAGTTGAATTCTTTCTATGAGGATACAAATAAGAGGTGGACTTAAAACAATACACCGCTAATGGGTTTTGATTGGGGGATGAGGCATGAAGACAAAAATATACGTTTATATGAAACCGTTTGAATTACGAAGTTAAAATGTCAAATGATATCCTAGGTGTTAGATAACGAAGGTTGAAACAAATTTAATTCTTTCCTCCAAAATGGTTTAACGTACGAAGACAAAATTCTAAATATATTTTAAATCCTAGGTGCGAAATAAGAAATATTTTTTAATGTTCCACCGGTAAAGTATCAAAGGAGGTTAGCTCCGTAAACTAAATTATTCATCCCTCCAAGACCATTTGGCGTACAAAGTTGTAATTTTACGAGAAGGGTCTTCTTTTATGTCCTAGGTGTAAAATACCGTATACTTCAAAGCATTTCTCCCCTAAGAGGTTTAGAGTGTAGTTGACTCTCAAAAACACAATATCTATTCTTCCGAAACCGTTTCAGGCATGAACATAACTTTTCTTTAATGAAGGGTTGTCTTCTATATCCTAGATGAATGAAAATGAAAATGAAAACCTACAACCTGTTGTCCAGTCATTGACCGGGTCAGGAATGAAATGAATGAAGCATGGGGTCGTCACTCCCAAAGTGATTTATTAATTACTAATAGATGCTATGAAATGAGAATGGAGAGTGTAGCTGGAATGAAGGATGGCAGGGAAAACCGGAAAACCCGGAGAAAAAGCTGTCCCGCCTCCGCTTTGTCCAGCACAAATCTCACATGAAACGACAGGGATTTGAACCACGGTATCCAGCGGTGACAGGCCGACGCGCTGCCGTCTCCAGCACAAATCTCACATGAAACGACCGGGATTTGAACCACGGTATCCAGCG
The DNA here is from genome assembly GCF_040414725.1 of Anabrus simplex. Lineage (NCBI taxonomy): Eukaryota > Metazoa > Arthropoda > Insecta > Orthoptera > Tettigoniidae > Anabrus > Anabrus simplex. The sequence continues at coordinate 945,773,492 of NC_090266.1, read as the reverse complement.
GTGACAGGCCGACGCGCTGCCGTCTGTGCCACGGAGGCTCATCTATTTTCCAGATGTTAATAAATATTTCAAAACATTCCCGCCTTATAAAAGCGTTCATTCCTGCGTTACTGTTCGACGTACAAAATCAAGATATCACAGGTTGGTCGCTTTTACGTCCTAGATGTTAAATCAGATATGGTTTAAAACATTCAAATTCTCCGTACGAGGTTCAAGTGAGAGGTACATTATAAAATAAATAATCACTCCCCAAAAACAGTTTGACGTACGAACTGAGGACGTACTTTACAGGCTCACCTAACAGTGGACTCTCCAAAATGTAAACGTTTAAATAATAAACATTCATTTTAAGGCCGTTGCGAATCACGGGTATCTTGCTAGTATACAGTATATATCAAAAACTGAACACGTTACAGACGTGAAAGTTGGTATTTTTAATCTTCTTCTTCTTCTTAATCTGTTTACCCTCCAGGGTTGGCTTTTCCCTCGGACTCAGCGAGGGATCCCACCTCTACCGCCTCAAGGGCTGTGTCCTGGAGCTTCAGACTTTGGGTCGGGGGATACAACTGGGGATAATGACCAGTACCTCGCCCAGGCGGCCTCACCTGCTATGCTGAACAGGGGCCTTGTGAAGGGATGGGAAGATTGGAAGGGATAGACAAGGAAGAGGGAAGGAAGCGGCCGTGGCCTTAAGTGAGGTACCATCCCGGCATTTGCCTGGAGGAGAAGTGGGAAACCACGGAAAACCACTTCCAGGATGGCTGAGGAGGGAATCGAAACCCCCTCTACTCATTTGACCTCCCGAGGCTGAGTGGACCCGTTCCAGCCCTCGTACCACTTTTCAAATTTCGTGGCAGAGCCGGGAATCGAACCCGGGCCTCTGGGGGTGGCAGCTAATCACTACACCACAGAGGCGGGCATATTATAAACTGTACTAAATAAATATATTACATTCAGTAATTATACAAACTGAGTAGCGTCCATCTGGAAATTAAACTGTGACGAGTAGGCTATAGTAACGAAGTTGAGAAGTACTGCCAGTTTTTCGACGACTGCTAAGAAAGAACATCCCAAGAAAGAAACGAGCTTTGTAATTAAGGTATAGGAAGCGACCTTGTTCTTAATTAAAGTACAGCCCGAGCATTTGCCTGGTGTGAAAATGGGAAACCAACTTCAGGACTGCCGACAGTGGAGTTCGAACTCACTATCACGTATGGTTAATGCCACTGCCTCGGGGACTGGGTGCTTTTGTTCGTCGGTACACATAACACACCACACTACCAACCATCACAGATACACCCAATAGTGAATACATCGCTCCGTAGATTTGGGTCAGATCCACATAAGGTGCCGACCTCGACTGATTGGGAAAAGGCCCGGCAGAATAAGAAGATAATGGAGATTTTGCCAATACAAGGAGAGGCAGGCATTTTTTTAATTATTAAGTTGTGGAGACAACGATATTTAAGGCACCTTGTTGCGAGCGTTCTTGATTTTACTTTAAAAATGAGGGTTTAAGGGAATCAACCAATAATTTTCAAAATGCGGCTCTTTGTACTAACAACTCTACATTACCGTCTTCTCAGTAGTCTACAGAGAAAAATGAAGTACCGGTAACTAAAAAACTTGGTAACATCATCACATAAATCATTGGACAGTTTATAGAAAAGTACTTTTTCCAAACTATCTTTCAACATAGGATGTGAATGAAAACTACGAAGCTTTCCTTCTTTCTTTCCGACAATAATAAGAGTAGCAAGAGGCACTCCTGTGCCTGAGAACTCATTATGAAAACTGTCACTAGGCGGGGGAAGGCGGCTAAGTAGCGCGGCCGGCGACACGGAATTCACCTGAGGTACTCTGTACCTGTAGCCAATTCCGGTCGCCTAGTGTGAAGCGGCCCTTTAATGTATAACGCTTAAGGAGAAGAAAAGACTATGTACCGGTAAACCAGGGGTGTACGCTGGGAACAAGACGTAGGCTACCACTAGACCTAGGTTACCGCTTTTCGATAGTTTGTTTAGTGAATATCAAGCCCTATGCGTTCTGAGCTGCAGCCAATAGACAGCGGAGTGGCTGGCCTACTGTGTTGTCAGTGCTGTTTCACAAGCCACTGCCCTGGCCTCTGCTACTGCCAATACTCAACACCTGATCAGTGGATATGGTAGTCTAAGGTTTAGCATTTTAAAGTCCGGCTTTGTGGCGAAATGGAGGGATCCGATGGGCCCGGTTCAATTCTCAGAATCAACAACCTCGTACTCTTAATTCCCCTGGAGTGGGGACTGGGGATTCATTTAATCGTCGTTAGGTCACTACCAAGCTTATGCGTCATTAATATTATTATTATTATTATTATTATTATTATTATTATTATTATTATTATTATTATTATTATTTAAAATGTTCAATTTTACAGCGTTAACAGCAGTCGTACCCATCGTTCACTGGTTTATTAGTTTCCTTCGGAGATCAGTGGTGGTGTCCGACCCATGATCACAGATTCGATTCCAACCAACCAAAGATAACACTAAACCTGAAAGATTCCATTCCATTTTAGCGGATCGGCCAATAAAAGGAAAAGTACAGTACAGGGTGATCACAAAGTCCCATTACCCCCTATGTATTACATAGATGGTAATGAATTGTTGTGTCTTATTGTTGTGGGATCATGGCAGAGGACAACTTTGAGGCAGTGTGACTATTCGTTATTATTTATTCCAGGGTGTCTGTGTATACACCATCGTTTTCATAACAGAGTATGATTCTCCTCCATGTACGATGTGAAATTCTCCTCAAGATTTCTGGCGTGATGGTAGTAAATGCACGTCGAACAGCATCCTTAAGTTCGTCAAGTGTCTCGTAACGTGTGGTAGCAACCTCCTGTTTAATAAACCCCCATAATGCATTATCGCAGGATGAGAGATCAGGACTTGGGGGTGGCCACTCCAAAGGCGCAGACAATTGGACAGAACCACGTCCAATCCATTTGTCAGGCAATACCTCATTGGTGGGGAAGGTTTCTGAAACCTTACAGTGAAATCATGCTGAATATCTCTAATTGACTTCCCTGTATGCGGTCGTTCGTGAGCCCACGTGATCATTATGATCCGTTCCTCCATAGTGTAAGTGGACTCATCCGCCATGATTAGATGTATATCAACACAAACAACAATAAGAAACAACAATTCATTAACATCAGTGTAATACATACGAAACACAATCTATGTAATACATAGGGGGTAATGGGACTTTGTGATCACCCTGTATATTACTCCTATAACAGTAGCCCGCAGTGTCTTTGTACAAGGATGTAGAAGCAAAAGGGAGTGAAATACCAGCACTCTGTTATTTGTATAAGTAAGTCAGAAGTATGAGGTGAGGAAGTATAGGCTGTACGACGAGGAACGCATGTATGTGTCAATTCGGAAACTTGCGGAGAACTTCGAGTCTCTGAGCAATCTCTCCTTCGTTAGCAGTGGCGATCTGACAGACCGAAGTCCGAAACCTAGCACGCTTATCCTCCCAGTCCCCGCACCATCGGGCATTCAACAACAAGCCTTGCAGGATGAGGCGAGGAGAGAAGGACGCAATGCATGGGCTGCAATATTTCTCCCCGCTGCCTGGCACTAAGAAATACGAGCGACGTTTTATCTCATTCCGTTCAAGTTTTGTAAATGGAAAAATGTATCATGTGTTTACATTATAATATGCTTTAGATTTCCATCGTTCTCATTTGAGGTTAGGGCTTCACCGATAGCCTTAGTTAGTCCTCGGTGTACGCCACTGCGAAAAACAAAAAAAAGCAGTTGCATGCAACATGCATAAAATTCGAAGCCTGATTATCAGAATACTCATCTGGAAATTGGGAATCTATCGCCCGGGTGACTGCCTAAAACCAGATCAGATCAGTTATGATTGATTGATTGATTGATTGATTGATTGATTGATTGATTGATTGATTGATTGATTGATTGATTGATTGATTGATTGATTGATTGATTGATTGATTGATTGATTGATTGATAGTGAGGTACTGAAAACGTATGTACGCGAGTACACTTTAAACAGACGGACCTATATTGTTTTGCAAAATAGCGGCATAGTCGTAACTGCAACTGAAGAGTATCAAGTTCAACAACATATACACACGACGAAACAATATGCATTGAAGTAAATTTAAAACAAAAACACCAGTCTCCTGTAACCACAGTTCAAGTTAAAACCTGGACCAACACGAAGTAAATTCACTAATTCAGTGACGACTTGTGTAAAGCGTTATCTCGGCAAACATACAGTCGATTAAGATAAACGATAAGAACTTGTTTCAGTTTCTGGAGGAGTATACGAAGCAATCAGTGCAGATGAATCGACAATTGGGAAGAAAGAATTAACGTTCCTGAGTTTTATAAAGTTATGCTAGGTAGACGAAGGAAAAAAAGTTGATGGAAATATATTTGGGTCTCGCTAGACGAAAGAACGGGCGTGGGTCAAAAATATGTAATTAATTTGTGTTTGGAATTTTAGGAGAGGAAGAAGAGGGTTATTCAACTAAGTTGACCGCCTCAAATAACTCGTGAACCGTTCAAGATACTGACATTCTGTAATAGTACGAAAGGGTCTCATAATAAGACTTAAAGGATTTTTTTCATGGCGTCAATATCTTCCTTTCTTTCTTTCTTAATCTGTTTGCCCTCCAGGGTTGGTTTTTCCCTCGGATTCAGCGAGGGATTCCACCTCTACCACCTCAAGGGCAGTGTCCTGGAGCGTGAGACACTGGATCAGGGGATACAACTGGGGAGAATGACCAGTACCTCGCCCAGGTGGCTTCACCTGCTATGCTGAACAGGGGCCTTGTGGTGGGATGGGAGGATTGAAAAGGATAGATAAGGAAGAGGGAAGGAAGCGGCCGTGGCCTGAAGTTAGGTACCGGTTCCTTCCCGGCATTTGTCTGGAGGATAAGTGGGAAAACATGGAAAACCACTTTCAGGATGGCTGAGGTGGGAATCGAACCCACCTCTACTCATTTGAACTCCCGAGACTGGGTGGACTCCATTCCAGCCCTGTCGATGACAGCGATGGAGTGTCCTACTGCGCGGAGTACAGATGCCACGTCAGGAAATCGGTGGCCTCGGAGGGCTTTCTTCAACTTCGGAAACAGATCGAAGTCTGGTGAGTACGGAGGGTGTTCCAAGATTTCCCAATGCCACCATTGCAATATGAGCTAGACATTGATTGCGACATCACAACGTGCGATGAATGCAACACGACAGGGCGATCGTCTCGCAACAAACGTGGACGTTTGCGCCGTATAGCCGGACTCAGACATCGCTCCAGAAATCGGCAATAGTAGTCACTGTAAGAATAACACCCTCGTAGTGTATGGGACAATCAGCATAAGCTTCACCCGACTGGGTTCCTGTTGACATTTCTGTGGACTGTGGACGTGACGAACCTGGGTGACGCCATTGATTCGATTGACGCTTTAATTCAGGCTCGTAGGCTCGTGCCCACGTCTCATCAATGGCGACAATACGCTACAAAAATGCGTCTCCTTCGTTGCGGTATCTGTCCAGGTGGATATCAGCCATTGCATACCGGGGCCAATTCTGTACGTCGGTGAGTTGATGTGGAACCTAACGGGACGCATTTTCCTTATATTAAGATACTAGCAGTTACCCGCGGCTTCGCTCAAGTGGATTTCGTAATTTGAGATAAGTAATCATTCCTCGGTTCTGCACTAAGACATTATCTGAAGATCCATAAAGTATAAAACCTCACCGAAAAAATGTGTTTCATTTATCCCAGAAACTCTTTGTAAACCACGTTTGTGGTACTGCCTTTTGGGGCTAAGATGACCATGCGATATAGAACTGTACACGTGAGTCTTCTCCCAAGTCGAAAAAAAGCCACGTTTCTTTATTTTTAAAGGAGTTTCTAAATCCTATTTCCACGTCTGTAGCATCTTCAGTTTTTGAGATATAAGTATCCTCACAAAAAAACAATTCAACCATTTTTTCATTTCTTTTCACCCGCTTTGAGTGCCTTTTACGAAAACAAAAAAATATATTTTCCTGTATTTTTAAAGGACTTTTCATGTCTGTGACATGTTAAGTTTTTGACATGCGTTGTAGATATACCGGAACTAATTTTAAAAATTCACCTACCTTTCCAATTATTTTCAGCCCCTTAAGTGGATTTTCTGAAAACAAAAAAATGTGTGTTTCTTTATTCTTGAAGGAGATTCCAAATACCAGTTTTCACGTCTGTAACATCTTCAGAATTGAGATATAAGTATCCTCATAAAAAAATTCAACTTCTTCTTCACTTCTTTCCAATCCCTCACACCTTAAGAGGAATACCGCTAACCGAAAACAAAAAGTACGTGTTTCTTTATCTTTAAAGGAGGTTCAAAATACCAACTTCCACGTCTGTAACATCTTCAGTTTTTGAGACATTTGTATCTTCATAAACAGAATTCAACTCCTTCTTTATTTATTTTCAGCCCCCACCCCCAAGTCGATTTTCCGAAGACAAAAGTATTCCATTTCTTTATAGCAATTTTCACGTCTGTAATATCGTTTAGGTTTTTTAGATATAAGTACCTCGCAAATAATTCAACTAAGTTTTCAATTCTTTCACCCTCCCGCCTCCCTTAACTGGATGTTTCGAAAACAAAGTAGATTCCAAATACCAATTTTCACGTCTGTAACATCTTTAGTTTTTGAGATATAAGTATTGTCATACAAAGAATTCAACTAATTTTCCAATTCATTCACACCCCCTTAAGTGGATATTCCGAAAACAAAAGAATATGGGTTTCTTTATTTTGAAAGAAGATTACAAATAAAAAACATGTCTGCAACATCTTTAGTTTTTGAGATATAAGTATCCTCTTAAAAATAATTCAACTCCTTTTTCACATCCCCGCCCATCTTTGGGCATTAAGTTTATTCCCCCACCCCTCAAAAATGCGTGTTTCGTTATATTTCAAGGAGACTGCAAATACCACTTTTCACGTCTGTAACCGTCAGTTCTGAGATATAAGTATCCCCTTAAAAAGAATTATATTTCCTTCACTTCCTTTCACCCTCCACCTTGACTGAATTTTCCGCAAACAACAAATACGTGTTTCTTTATTTATAAAGGAGCTTGCAAATACCAGTTATCTCGACTGTAACGTCTTAAGCTTTTGAGATATACGTATGCTCATGAAAAGAATTCAACTTCTATTTCCTTTTCTTTCTTTTTTTTTTTTTTTTTTTTGTTGGGGGAGTGGGTAGGAATTGATTTTCTCCACAAAATATGTGCGTTTATTTTTAAAAGAGATTCCAAGTACCAATTTTCACGTCTGCAACGTCTTTAGTTTTTGAGATAAAAGTATCCTCATGCTTAGAATTCAACTAATATTTCAATCCTTTCACCGTCCCCCCCCCCCCCCAAGTGGATTTTCCGAAAACAAAAAATATGTATTTCTTTATTTTTAAAGGAGACTCCAAATACCTATTTTCACGTCTGTAACATCTTCAGTTGTTGAGATATCAGTATCCTAATAAAAATAATTCAACCCCCTTTTCAGTAGGCCCGTAGGTGGCTTTTCCGACAACAAAAAAATACATGTTTCTTTATTTTTAAAAGTGATTAAAAATACCATTTCACACCTGTAACATGTTAAGTGTTTGAGATATACTGTAGATATGCTCATTTTAAAAATTCACCCTAACCAAAATGAGTAGTATTGAAAGTGAATTATTAAAGCACATAGAACTTTTTGTTTCAAACGGACAATGTACATGTTATTAAACTACATAAATTAACGTACCGGTACCTACAGTTCATCCTTCCTAATGAAAAGAACATGTATACTGGTAGAATAAAGAATCATTATCTTATTGCTGCGTTTGCAGTGCTTATTAACCGTATCAAAGTTCAAATTTACGGGCTGAGTAGCTCCGATGGTTAAGGCATTGGCATCCTGGCCCTTACTTGGCAGGCTTAAACCTGGCTCAGTCTGGTGGTATTTTAACCTGCTCAAATACGCCAGATTCCTATCAGTAGACTTACTGGCACGTTAAAGAATACATATGGGACAAGATTCCGGCACCTCAGTGCTCCGGACAAAATTCCGGCACATCGGAGTCTCCGAAAACCGTAAAAAGTAGCGGGACGTAGGCAAATAACATTATTATTATTATTATTATTATTATTATTATTATTATTATTATTATTATTATTATCATCATCATTATTATTATTATTATTATTGTACCGGGAGGTACACCTTAACCCCACGCATTTAAAATAAGCGCCTTAATGAACTCCTCTATCGGTCAAAAGGTGAAGTTGATACCACACGAACTTGGAACTTTAAGCGAATGATGTCACCACTGAAATATTAAGTAACTTTGTTATTGTGCAGTTTCCTAAACTGACCGAATTTCTCCTTGTTTTGTTTGCTATACATCAAGAAGTTTGAACATTTCTCTACAGATGACACTACCAAAAAACTATGATCATGAACTCTGGTGCAAGGTGAAAGAAGTTATAATTTAAAGCAGTTTTGTATTTCTAGCTTTTCCATAACTGATCTATGTTCATTTATTTTTGGGTTAGCAATACTTCCTTTTCTTTCCGCCAGTTTTGAATCTAGCCAATGATTAATTTTTGTAATTAATTTTCAACCAATCACGAATTTCTTGTTCACTTTGTTTCAACCAATAAAAATTAAGAGTGTGTGTCCTGATTAATCTTGAATGCTCTCGAACCTTCCTTGAGGGTTTATAAACTGCGGCTTTTCACGTTTCCTGGTCAATTGATCACCGTCTGTATAAGTGTGTGTGTTAAGGCAGGAGGCGGGACATCTATAAGGTAATGGCCACATACCTTAGACTAATTCTTTCTGGCTACCTCCGCAGTTTAATTCGAGAGGAAGGTCCGACTCTTTAATTATGTAACCATACTTTTCTAAAATGTAACTTTTCTTTCGGCTAATGTAAAAATTTCATAAAATCTTTAATTGTAAATCGGGCATAGAGAGTGAGTTACCCTCTCGAGCTCCCCTTCATCTTGATTTGAGGTGCCTGCGATTTTGCAACCTATTTTTTGTAATATGTTAAAGTGATTTCCATGCGCGCCACCTCACGTAGCTTGGGATTAGCCCCTGTTTCATCGGCCGAGGATTTTATATTTCATTGTCTGGGAGTGCAGTGTACGCTTCCATTCAGTTTGTATTCGGGCCGTTTATTTAACCTGTTCTTTTTCGCAAAGGCCCTGAGTAGGCTGGAAGAAACTGAGAGCCTGTAAGCTCTTATTTTCTTTTCTTTTTTTTTTTTTTGCTATTTACTTTACGTCGCACCGACACAGATATGTCTTATGGCGACGATGGGGTGGGAAAGGCCTAGGAATGGGAAGGAAGCGGCCGTGGACTTAATTAAGGTACAACCCCAGCATTTTCCTGGTGTGAAAATGGGAAACCGCGGAAAACCATCTTCAGGGCTGCCGACAGTGGGGTTCGAACCCACTATCTCCCGATTACTGGATACTGGCCGCACTTAAGCGACTGCAGCTATCGAGCTCGGTGTAAGCTTTTTCAAAGTTTTGTAAGAGTGAAGTGTGCCTCTGGGAGGCTAAATATTGTGATTTAGGGAGCTAGTGCTCTTGAATTGGTTGACTTCTGCCCTTGCCTGGGCCTAAGTTATACCACTTTGAAATTGTTTATTTGTAAGCTAGAGGCTTGAAGCCCTGAATCTGTAAAATTCACAAATCTTGGATTTTCCTAGTCTTGTTTCAAGATTGCTATTTGTACCTGACATGTTATGTTCACTCAGTGAAAAAAGATTGCTAAGTTTGTTTTCGGAAAATAAATATAACCTTTTAATGTTTTAATTCAATTTTGATGTCGTAATTAGACCCATTCAAGCCCACACCTTCTTTCACCTCTTTCTGCTCTACGGGTAACCCCGGAACAATTATTATTATTATTATTATTATTATTATTATTATTATTATTATTATTATTATTATTATTATTATTATTATCAAAATAAGAGCTATCCGTCACACTCAAAATTTGTAGCTCTTAATTTGTCAGAATACACAAAAACGAAAATAGTGAAATGTCAACAACTCCGAATTATTATCCGAATTGTTAATCATAACTCTGAACACGACTCCGAAATTACTGGAACATGTACTTCGAAGTTAGTATTCTGTTCCTTCATACGAGGTGCTCGAAATGTCGTCCGTTAACTCGACGACAGACTTCCATGTGGTGACAGCATAAATCCCTCACCCACCTCCACACCTCCGTATCAGCTCTCACAGTTACGATGGCATCCCAATGCGTCGTCTTACAGTAAATTCATCGGCATTTCCACTTGGTACACCAAGTCTTTGAGGTGCACCCAGAAATAAAAATCTAGTGGTTTGAACTCGGGGGAACTCGATTGGCAGCTGATGGGACTATACCGACAAACCCTCCGATTGGGGAAACGGCGTTTTAGTGATCGACGAGCATACATACTGAGGTGAGGAGATGCCCCATCGTGCATGAGCCACACCCGCTTACGTATCTGTAGTGGAACGTCGTCTTGTGGCTCTGGCAGAGAAAACTGCATAAAAGGAGATAACTAGAGCCAGTCAGCCGTGCAGGCAGCTCCAATGGTCCAAGAAGCAGATCTCCCGAATTTACAGCCTTAATATTTTTAGAAAACCTGTGCTGGAAATGACCTTGGTGAATGGCAGGAGGGTCGTCTTCTGCTAATTTTTGGGGATTGTGAAAAAAATTATACCTCACCTCCCCCGGTAAATGATACCTCATCTGTAACCAACTCACTGTGCAGAACGTCTGCATTACGTTCACATTGTTACAAGAACCAGGTACAGAATTCAACTCTTGGTAGGTAATCCGTTTCTTGGAGATGTTCAACATTTTTTAAACAATTTCTTGTCCCATTGTCTTACTGCGACGATGGGACAGGAAAGGACTAGGAATGGGAAAGAAGCAACCGTGGCCTTAATTAAGGTACAGCCCCAGCGTTTGTCTGGGTGAAAATGGGAAACCACGGAAAATCATCGTCGACAGCGAGGTTCGAACCCAATATCTCCCGAATGCAAGCCTCACAGCTGCGTGCCCCTAACCGCACGGCCAACTCGTTCGGTGAATTAGTTTCCTTATTCCCCCTCCACGTCCCTTCCCGTAGTACTAGAATGAAGGCCCTCTTCCATATTCCCTACTTCCGCCATTCTCTTAACCAAAAGTACATCTCTATACGCATCCCAGTAATGTTTAATACTGTACCTTATCTCTCAACAGGAAAGAGACTAACTGCGTTTATTGAGGACGCCACATCCGAACACCAGTCTGGTGCGACACCAGGAAGATGTATAATTAATTCTCTATGTGTAATTCGGGATATTATATGCTAGTCATTGGTCAATAACAAAAAGAAACTTCTAATATCACTAGATGTTGACCACGCATTTGACAGGGTAAACCACAAATATATAATTGAAACACTAAATGCCCTTGGCTTTGACACTCGATTCACGGCTCTCATGGGTAAAATTCTTAATGGAGGCTCTTCAAAGATTAACATAAATGGTTATTAAACAAGGCCAATCTACATCCACAGAGGAGTATGACAAGGGTGTCCACTACCTACGTTGATATTTGTTCTTCGTCGCCATAAGACCTATATGTGTCGGTGCGACGTAAAGCCGATAGCCAAAAAAAAAAAAAAAAAAAAAAAAAAAAGAAAAAATTTGTTCTCTCTCTAGAATCCCTTATTAGCAATCTACAACAAACTTTCACTCTTAGTAATCTAGATATTATCGGCAGTGGCGGTTCGTGCATGAAGAGCTTTTGGGCGCCGACCAGCCGCATTTTCAAAAACATTTTACGTTATTTCACTCTCTAATTGATTACATAAATAGATGGACAAATGTCGCGAATTCGAACTTATGTGGTGTGATATTCAGTTCTACAATGTAATTTTTATTATTTCGGCTGTAAACATTTTGCTCTTCTTTTTTTCAAGAAAATGGTAAAAGCTTTCAGACAGTGGCTGCTCTCCAGCAAGCACGATGTTTTCTCTTTAGTCGTGAGGCGTTTGGACTGAGGCAGCAGAGCCCTGAGTAGGTCGCAAGACTCTGCAAGTGTGCGGGGTGCGGGAGGAGCCTGGAGGGCGATATCGGCTTGTCAGGGGAAGGAAGAGTGCAGGCGGGTGTAAGCGCTGAACGGCGGAGCCCTCAGCAACATCGACAACCACTTTGCAATGTACCTAGGCTTCCCCCCCCCACGTCGTACATTAATTGTTGTTAGAAATTAATTCCAAAACATTTTACAAAGCAACGAATTCCATTATACTGACTATTTAAACAATTCAGTTCTATAAAGCTGCTAAAATAAAGATTAAAAATGTAACCATAACGTGACGGTACTATTTCTAGGGTGGTCAAATTGTTAAATATGTTGTCATGCTTTGAAATTTAAGCAAGGAGAGAGAAAATTCAGGAGTGGACTATTTATTTGTTTTCGTGAATGTTATTATCATTTGTGATTTTGATCAGTGTAACAGTGCAGTGTTACAGTAGTCGGGATTGCATTACCTGTTAGCCTGTTAATGTGTGTGCATAAATGTCATTGTAGAGTAGTTAATTAATGTTCTAGTGCAAGCAGATTTCTATTCAGCCAGTGTCATATTATTATTATTATTATTATTATTATTATTATTATTATTATTATTATTATTATTATTATTATTATTATTATTATTATTCATCCAAAAGTATCGTGGTGCTGGTCAGCGATAACTGGACCGATTGGGGAGGGGAAAGAGATGGCGGCACAGCCCTGCCAGAGTAACATGTCACGAAACGCCACTGATTGTCGCATTCGCAGATGACGTTACTCTGATATTAGAAGAAACCATTGGTATCCAGCATTTTTTCAAGGTAATCGAGGATTACGGGAGATATTCCTGGGCTCAGCTGAACCCAAAGAAGACAAAGGCGATGTGGATTGGGAAAATGGGCCGTATCCAATGGGCACTTCCAGAGTGTGTAACATTAACACAAACAATTACAATTCTGGGAATAACGTGTTTCAGTGTGCATAAGATGATCAAAAAGAACTGGCCCGATGCTATGCATTATGTAAGAGGCATATTGCAACAGGTTAGGTATAGATCTTTTCTCTTGCAATAGAGAATAATGTATGTGAATGTGTACTGCTTAAGCAAAATATGGTATCTGAGCCAAATCGCTCCCATGTCAAGGATGATTGGTAAAAGTATAATTTCGGTTGTTGATTGGTTCATTTGGCAAGGATTATTAATACGTCTTGCCAGAAGTACACTCACCTTACCTAAATCCCAGGGTGGGCTGGGACTAATCGACATCAAAGAGAAAGCAAAAACCTTGTTTGTAACAAGAAACGTAAAGCTGTTTCACAGAGCAGGGGATCATAAATCGAAGAATTTCCTCACGAGATGGTGCAGTCATCAACGGTGCATTGATCCACCAACTTACTATGACATCCGTCATCATGCACCTCACGCAAGATATCTGAGAATGGAGTTAAGTTATATTCCAAAGGACGTCTTCACATCTTCAGATGTCTCAACGAAAAAGGTTTGTCGCTGTATACTGTCTCAACAGTATTTAGCCCCTAACATAACGAAAGCAGCTATGATAATCAACTGGAATCGAGTATGGAGGAATATCTCCAATCGCATAATTTCAGACGCAGTAAAAGGAAGTTGGTATAAAGTAATCCATGCCATAATATCAACAAACAGCAGACTTCATCATATTGTAATGGTTATAGCGTCCGTCATGCCAACTGGCTATGGGCCCGGCCCGGCACCGTATAGGCGCGCCCCTTACGCTTCAACCGCGCCAATCACAAGCAGCGCTTAAGTGCTAGGCCAGCCTCACTCGCTTCCGCTCGCGGTCCCGTGGCAGAGGAGTATGGAAATGAATCCACGATTAATCTGGAGTCTTCCATCTCGCGATGTTCCTGGATTCATCGAGCATCCGGACGATTCTAGAAGGGCCAGCGCAGGTATATAAAAGAGGAACGACTTGCCTCCAGGAGTGAGACGGATTTAGTTAGTGAGTGAGTGAGCGAGCGAGAGCAAGATTGAGTTCGCTGGTGTGAGTTAGCGAAGAGCGCAGTCAGTGATAGCCTGGGCTGAGATGTCAGCCTGATGGAGTATCTGCCTGTTGGAGCCGAGGACTCGGTCCTGTTTCCCTGATGTCGTGTGTGTGTGTCCCTTGAGGCCGGCTGCTGGAGAAGATCCTGGGGTGTTCTGGAGCAACGCGAAGGGAACACTGGGTGCCGACGCGTGCAGACTGCGAACGGGGTTCGACGGATTGAGTGAACAGCGGATACTATCCCGACCTGCGAGACTGACGTGTAGGCTGTGGACCGTGACAGCGCTAACGAGTGTGACTGAGTGGCTGAGTGAGTGTAGTGTAAATAATCGATGACTCTGTGTGTGCGTGTCATTGCGGATGGAACATAAGAGAAACTAAGAGAGACAGCGCGCAAACCGTGTAAGTGTGTAACCGTGTACGTGTGTAAGTTGTAAGCTCGGCTATCGTCTGTGTGTGTAAATCTGTAATTGTAGTAAATGAAAAATGAAAACCTACAACCTGTTTTCCAGTCATTGACCGGGTCAGGGATGTAATGAATGAATCATATATAGGCTGTTAGTACGATGGGGTCGCCACTCCCAAAGTGATTTATTAATAAATGATAGATGCTATGAAATGAGAATGGAGAGTGTTGCCGGAATGAAAGATGACAGGGAAAACCGGAGTACCCGGAGAAAAACCTGTCCCGCCTCCGCTTTGTCCAGCACAAACCTCACATGGAGTGACCGGGATTTGAACCACGGTAGCCAGCGGTGAGAGGCCGACGCGCTGCCGTCTGAGCCACGGAGGCTCCTTGTAATTGTAGTACTTAGTTAATAAATCTTAGAAGTAGGACGCTAATAGTTCTGTACTCATTTATTTACTTATTTACCCCGCCAACACGGTCCAATATTCATATGATGGAGATGGATTTGTTCAACTTCTGTCAACATACAGATACAATCCAATACCGACTTACAACTGTGCGAAGATTCGACCGACATGGAATAAATTTAAACAGATGCTGAAGTGCATCATCGGACGTCCGAACATATATATCGTACCTGAATGGGTGATCCATCCTGCATTTAGTTTACAACCACCGCAATTGAACAGTGTTGTCGTGTTACTGTTAGGTTGTTATGTCGACTGTGTGCTGAAATCTTCCGAACCTTACAGTGAACTCGAAAGAATGTCCGAGATAAGTGACTATGTTTTAATGTGCATTCAGTGTCCGAAAAGGAAGAGATGGTTGGGAGAGTATATAGAGCAGCTAAGTAGTGTTCTGTAAGTGTGAAGTGGTGGGAGCGCCAAGGGTAAATTAAAAAAATCAAATTGGACTGTATAAAAGTGTGATATACGTTTGTGTGATTCATTCATTTGTTATGTGTTATTTCTTGTCATCTACAGAGGGGCATTATTGTGATATTCTGAGACTTCAAACAATTCATGAACATTAGGCAATAAAAAGTTGTAAAGACGGTTTCTGTTTGTGTTTTTCTCTATCTAATTGTGTGTTCGTTTGTTAAACAGTTTAAATAATTTTATGTATTAACTATTATAGGCAAATAAATCAGATGTGAAAAAAAACAGGAACCTAGATATCTTCCTATCGTATCCTTCCCTCCGCCATGATACTTCTCACGTAACTTAATTTCCCTTCTGGTTCTTTCCTGTGTCTTCTCCCTTTCCTTTGTTTATGTCGTTGTTAAAGTAAATATGTAAACTATGGGATTGTACAGTTTATATTGTGTATATTTGTGTCATATGTAAATATGTGTATATTTTTTATTTTAGATAAATAACTATTGCACATATTACAGATCATTGTAATTGCGTGGTACGCTGTTGCTGATCGTAAATAAATAATTGGCAGTACGTCGATACTAGAAGTGTCTGATTTCGTCAAATCGGAGTGTGCGCCATTTTTTTTTTTTTTTTTTTTTGCAAGTTGCTTTACGTCGTACTGACACAGTTAGGTCTTATGGCGACGATGGGACAGGAAAGGGCTAGAAGTGGAAAGGAAGCAGCCGTGGCCTTATTTAAGGTACAGCCTGCCCGGTGTGAAAATGGGACACCACGGAAAACCATCTTCAGGGCTGCCGACAGTGGGTCTCGAGCCCACTATCTCCCGAATACTGGATACTGGCCGCACTTAAGCGACTGCAGCTATTGAGCTCGGTGCGCCAATTGTAGCATGTAATGTAGAGACAATTTTCTTTTCAGAGTAAAAAAAAAAACATTTTAAGTGAAAATAGACACTAGTCTGTGTTTGAGAACCTGTTGCATCATACTGTGACTGAGTGCAATCAAGACTTGTGAATTTTTGGTTAATTTGGCAGTTTTTAATGTGTAAAATTGATCTTTTACTATAAACATTACCAATATGACAACAGATTTACGTTTGTTTTCAATGTAAATTTCAACATTTTAGTGCATATTTTGACAAGTTTTAGTGCATATTTGTGTGCATATTTGGCATTTTTAAGTGTACTATCATCCGAAGCCTGCTGAGAACACACATGGGATCCTTGTGAAGTTTTTTCGTAATGCAGTCATTCTCTAGCTTGGGATTTACCAATAGGCCTACTGGTAAATCTTTCACCATCTGCGACCCTGGGAGAAATATTTCCTTGAAATCCCTCTAAAAAAATAGTATCAATTACATTGGGCACTTATCGATCACCGGATCCAAAGATAACCATCAGCCCAACCAGACGGAATTAATGTTATTTTCTTGACAACCTGATGAGATGAGTTTCTCCCAGACGGTAGGTTTAAGATAACTTACTTCAGATTATTACTCTCTCAGTTGTTCGTCACCAGCACGGCGCGGCTTGCTGATGCGAATGTTGCTTTTTTGTAAAGATTTAAGCGGCATATCCGCTGACTTTAATCCTGATTTCACATTGCGTTTCTCGAAGGCCATGCCCGACTATGACTTGCGGATCCTATAATTTAAACATACTGTACTTTCAGTAGCCAAACTGACAGTTCATAACAAGTGAACATTCCGCTTTTTTTTTATGTCTTCAGAGTCCAGTACTAGGCTAATTAAGTTTTCGAGGTCCAACATCATTTTTGACTTGGTAGATATTCAGACGCGTGGCGAAGGTCTTTGCCAGTGTTCACTGTTCATGTCGGTTAATGCAGGATCGATGCTGCCTATTGTAACATAAATTACCTTTACTGATAGAACGTTTAATGTTATTCATATTGTGGAGGACAATTCTGATGTCATTTACTGCTATGTTTCCATGATGAATCCATCTGAATGCTCCCCCTACTCAATGCAGTAACTCTCTATATCTAATAAGAACTCTAAATCGGATAAATGTTTTTATGAAAAAAAAAAAAAAAAAAAAACTGAAGGAATATTACTCTTATACAGATATCTATATGACTTACTTTAATTATTACGTTAATACATTGATTGTCTATATTTAATATCTTACAGCCATGCAATATCTGAATATAATTCTGAAAAACTATGATGCTAACATGTTATGGCAACAACTATGTCTTAGTTACCCAAAAATGTACTTGTCACTTTCCAGAAAAAGCTGTAGTACATATGAAATGTAATTATTGTGTCGCCTTAAGAAAACTATGTACTGTACTGTCCCCAGCAGGAGCCCGAGGAGCATGGGACCTTTTGTCACCAATAAATAAATAAATAAATAAATAAATAAATAAATAAATGAATAAATAAATAAATAAATAAATAAAAATAATAGAAAGATGAATTCCCGAAGCTAATGGTAAAACTGGAGGTCCCGTGGCCATAGTCGCGATATCAATAGCCATGTAAAAAAAAAAAAGTTTCCATTTTGTAAAGCAAGTCTGCAGTTTGTCCGCCTCTGTGTTGTAGTGGTTAGTGTGATTAGCTGCTATCCCCGTAGCAAGGCCGCACTAGATAGACAGGCCACAAGGCTCGGACCGTGACGTCACGCTAGTGGCTGGCGTTCAGCATGGCAGTGTAGGGCCCGCTCTCACTTTCACCATGATATTGTTCATTTATTCAACCTTAACGATAAAATTGAACACTACTTCAAATGTGGCTTCACTTAGGCTTGTATACTACACGAGTTTTATGCGGGGAGAAAACTGGAAGGGCAGTACATGTACATTTCTTTACGTAAAATTATGATGACATCTGTCACTTGTAACGCAACACGGTATCTTTAAAAGATTAGAACGCATAATACGTATACAAAAAGTTTTAATATTACTAGGAAAATGCATGATGGCAATTCACAACAAAAGTCTGAAACCTTTCTTAGAAATTAAGCTGCAACTTAAAACTTACCTAAGAATTCCTAAGGTTTCAGTTTGTACATTTTTATTTTCCTGAGGATTTCTTCTTCTCAGCGATGAGTTTATCTACGGTAACTTTTCTATTGTTATTCAATAATATATTACAAAAGATGTATATACATTTGTCAACGAAATGTTTAAAACTATTTATTTAATCACAGCATGTTTAAACATTTTTTTTTTCCAGAACATTGTTGACAAGGGAAGTCAGATTTTTTCTCTGAGAATCCTCATGTAAAAACATTAGTATACAGGTTTACGTTTTGTAGCTCTAAAAGAGTCTGGTACAACACCTTTTGGTAACAGGGCAGGAGCAAGCCAAGGCCGCACTAGATAGACTCAGACATTTTTTTGTCTGACTCAGAGTTGTCAAAGTCAGGATAAGTTTTCAGCTTGATTAAGCCAGTTATTTATTAAGCTTTTAAATAAATGACCAGTATCAAACAATTTTGTGTGTGTGTGTGTTTCGTCAAATGGATTTTGAAAAGTGGTTTGTAAATTGCTTTTGCACAGCTTTTCAAACATTTTCCTGTTATTATTAGAAATTATGCATGCTACCTTATAAGCTATAGGACTATCTGTTAATACTTTAAAGACTTGCAAAGTTAGTTCTTCTAAGAAATGTCATATTAGGTTCTTACATGGAAACAAATCAACAACGTCTTTATTTTTTTAAAGACTGGATGACAACATAAAAGTTTGTGCAGTTGTAGCTAATGTAGTATTATTTTCTCCGCTTTTACTACGAAAAGCAACTCCCTCTACCTTTCCTCCCAGCGGGCGATCTGGCCGTGCGGTTAGGGGCGTGCGGCTGTGAACGTGCATCGGGAGATAGTGGGTTCGAATCCCACTGTCGGCAGCCCTGAAGAAGGTTTTCCGTAGTTTCCCCATTTATCACCAGGCAAATGCTGGGGCTGTACCTTAATTAAGGCCACGGCCGCTTCCCTCCAGCTGTTATGCCTCTCCTATCCCATCGTCGCCATAAGACCTATCTGTGTCGGTGCGACGTAAAGCCACTGGCAAAAACAAAAATAAAACCTTTCCTCCTTTATACTAGTTCAGCTCACGTTTTATGTAGACTCCATTCAACAAGTTACAAAATATTTCATGCTCCTTTAACAATTTTAGTTTCCTTTTTCAAGTAATTCCAATGTGAATCATCAATACCCGAATTTCCCGTGCCTAGTTTTGCAGTAAAAGACTGTGAATAACCAAGTGGGGCATTGTAAGAAACGTTGACTGTCTTATCTTCGTTTACGCCCCAGGAAATGCGAAAAATATTGAAGTGAACCATGTTATTAGAATACAGGAGTAAGATACTTTCTTTGCAAAGGCTATATTTAACTGTTCCTTAAAAATAAAATAAAAAATATCGGTAATGATACACTCATTAACTTCACTTTCAATGTCATCAATTATTTTGTGTACAGATTCTATTTTGTCGTGGACAGTCACTTTTGAGTTACGAGCAGGTCTAAACAGGAAGTTATAAATACTTTTCTAATTTGACCATTTTAATATCTTGCCCCCATCACCTAATGCACGTATATCAGGGTTATAACTCATGAAAATATCATGTTTAATGGATTTAAAATCAAGAGCCTCGTTTAATGTTAAGGAAGTACCAATTTTCGGAATATTTTCCTCAGTCACATACATTTTGAAAATACAGACTTTGGCTGTTAAAGTTGACGGAAACTTTGTCCAAATCTAATTTGCGTTTAATACTGAAATTACCCTGAACGTCGTCGAAGTCCTTGATCCTGTCATATTCTTCCTCAGCTTGCTTTCTTTCTTTCCTTCCTCTTCCCGTTTTTCAATTTCTTCTTGTCTTTGAATAGGATTTTTGCTCGTTGTTGGAAGATTTTTTTATACAGATAGGCAGGCAAATTTTAAAACTTAGGAATAGCATCGTTTGAGAGTTTTAAATGGTTAGGTTTTACAGTTAAAAGAGACTCATCAGGTCTTTTAACGGAATCGTCTCTGATTATGAAACTTCGTCGAAGTGTTTTATGCACACAACTTAGCTTGCTGAAGGGATGAATTCGGTTCGATGGATAGCTATGATCCACTTTTGTTTCCGAAACACGCCAGTAGGAAATTTGAACACTGAAATATTAGGCTGTTTTGAACTGTAGTTTATTCTACAACCAGGTATACAACACGACGTGGCCATAATTCACAATGTTCACACACGTTTAAATCATTCAACACCATCGATAGCCTCACTGCTGCGAAGTTCAGATCAGCTTATAAGTCACTGGCGAGAAGTGAAGCGGCTGGCGACTAGTGTGACGTAGCGCCCGAAGTGGAGGGGGAGCCTTATGGCCTGTATATCTAGTTGGCCTTGCCCGTAGGCGCGGGTTCGATTCCCGGCTCTGCCACGAAATTTGAAAAGTTGTACGAGGGCTGGAACGGGGTCCACTCAACCTCAGGAGGTCAACTGAGTAGAGGTGGGTTCGATTCCCACCTCAGCCATCCTAGAAGTGGTTTTCCGTGGTTTCCCACTTCTCCTCCAGGTAAATGCCGGGATGGTACTTAACTTAAGGCTACGACCGCTTCCTTCCCTCTTCCATGTCTATCCCTTCCAATCTTCCCATCCCCCCACAAGGCCCCTGCTCAGCATAGCAGGTGAGGCCGCCTGGGCGAGGTACTGGCCATTCTCCCCAGCTGTATCCCCCGACCCAATGTCTCACGCTCCAGGACACTGCCGTTGAGGCGGTAGAGGTGGGATTCCTCGCTGAGGAAAAACAAACCCTGGAGGGTTAAGAAGAAAAAGAAGACTGCAGTTTTACGTGACTGTTGATATCGCGACGGGACTTCTAATTTCAGGTGGAATCCGAATCATGACGACTTGACTCTTCATTTCAAAAATCCCTCATGATTTGGCCAAGATACGAATCAAGGTCGCTTTGTCATTTTAATTTCGCTGGTTCACGACGCACACAAAAGCGATTCATCTTGCTTTCTATCTCATCCGCGTCTCATACAATTAGAAATAAGGTGCGTCCTACTTTACTTGAGGGGTTTATGCGAACTGAGCTTTGTTTCCAGTGCAGGAAGCTTATTCAAATCTATTTCAGTTCCCGACAGGTCAGACATGTCATAGCGGTCCTGAACTCTTCAAGACTCTCTGTCCTGAAGGCACGCCCATAGATCAGAACCCCGATTATTCTCCTTTCTGGACTGATGACCTAGATGCTACCCCTCCGTACCAAAATCAACCAATCACCATTTCTCGCCTGGTACGTCTGTTACCATACAGTTAGTGAGACCTGTTCCTCGGTCTGTGTAGTTGAGGTATTGTTGTTTGTTTTAAGGCTAATGAGGCAACTGACAATGTGTCAGATGAAGCAGCAAGATAAGAAAGCCACTTTGCATCCTATTACTTTCTCTTCATGTTACATTCTGCTTCAGACCATAAAGTAAACAACATCCAAGTATAACTATTTAACAGGAAGGGTGCATGTGGACCTGAAATCCAGGACAGCATTGGGATTTCTTACCCGTAAGTTACTTGGTAAATAACGAGTTAGGTATCAATTCCTTTGTTGAAATTTTTGCCAGTAAGTCGGATTTTCAACTGTTAAAGGCAACACGGTAGAGCTGTAGAATAACGGATATTTTTCGGCAGATGGAGAAGCCACCTTTTACTGAAACCACTTGTGAAACCACTTGTGTTCAAATTTGGGCTGAAAATATGATTCTCAAATATTTCCAGTACCTACACTGAAAGCCATTGCTCAAGACAGAAGTGATCGGAATGTATTTTTACGTTTCAGTTTCACACACTAACAATTAGTTTATTATTATTATTATTATTATTATTATTATTATTATTATTATTATTATTATTATTATTATTACAGCTCCTTGACTGAATGTTGAACGTAGTGGTCTTCGGTTCAGAGGGTTCGAGGTTCGATTCTTGGTCAGATCGGGGATTTTTTCTGCAATGATGAGCCTAACGCCCTTGTCTCAGGGATCCTATGTTTGTGCTGTCCTGCAACTCATACACAACAAACAATACTAACACCCGCCTGTTTGCCATGATCGTTAAGGCGTCAAGTTTTCAAGTTCTGACACCGCGGTTAGCTGTCTCGAGTCCCGTTCGCGGGAAAAATCTTCACCATCAAAAAGTTCGCCAGCAGGGTAGGAGAGGTGATGGACTGATGGTATACAGTTTATAATCACGACATTGTATGCCAAATGTCTGGGTTCAATTCCAAACTTCTCCGCAGTGATCGCATATGACGCTGTTGATAGTGATTCGTCCGTCGGATGAAGACCTTAAATTAACACGTCGCTTGGTGTTATTCGACAGGAGTAGGCTATGTGCCGACACCAGGTTTCGCCCACTACATAGATACATACATACATACATACATACATACATACATACATACATACATACATACATACATACATACATGACGTGATGTCGAATATCAAGAGCTGTACCCGGCTTCTCCGGAGGTCACACGCACTCAATCAAACTATATCAACACCCTGTTTCCCATACTCATCAGTCGGTCTGCCTTACGAGGTCTGCACCAAGCTAGTAATAGCCGCACGAAATTATTATTATTATTATTATTATTATTATTATTATTATTATTATTATTATTATTATTTTCTAGTTGCTTTACGTCGCACCGACACAGATAGGTCTTATGGCGACGATGGGACAGGAAAGGGCTAGGAGTGGGAAGGAAGCGGACGTGGCCTTAATTAAGGTACAGCCTGGTGTGAAAATGGGAAACCACGGAAAACATTTTCAGGGCTGCCGACAGTGGGGTTCGAACCTACTATCTCCCGAATACTGGATACTGGCCGCACTTAAGCGACTGCAGCTATCGAGCTCGGTATTATTATTATTATTATTATTATTATTATTATTATTATTATTATTATTATTTGTTTATTATTATTTGTATCTTTCTTTCTTTCTTTCTTTCTTTCTTTCTTAATCCGTTTATCCTCCAGGGTTGTTTTTTCCATCGGACTCGGCGAGGGATCCCACCTCTATCGCCTCAAGGGCAGTGTCATGGAGCGTGAGTCTTTCGGTTAGGGGATACAACTGGGGAGGAGGGCCAGTACATCGCCCAGGCGGCCTCACCTGCTATGCAAACAAGGGCCTTGTGGGGGATGGGACGATTGGAAGGGATAGACAAGGAAAAGGGGAGGAAGCGGCCGTGGCCGTAAGTTATGTACCATCCCGGCATTTGCCTGGAGGAGGAGTGGGAAACCATCGAAAAACACTTCGATGATGGCTGAGGAGGGAATCGAACCCTCTTCTACTCAGTAGACCTCCCGAGGCTGAGTGGACCCCGTTCCAGCCCTTGTACCGCTTTTCAATTTACGTGGCAGAGCCGGGAATCGAACCCGGGCCTCTCGGGGTGGCAGCTAATAACGCTAACCACTGCACCACAGAGGCGGACATTATGATTATTATTATTATTTATTATTATAATCGCTATTGTGAGTTTCTGTGGTGGTTTGTAGTGTGATGTGTTGTATGTAGATGTGTATTAAGACGAACATAAGGACGCAGTCCCCGAGCTAGAGGAATTAACCTAACACGGCTAAAATCCTTGGCTCGTTCAGGAATTGAGACCAGGCCCCTATAAACCAATGGCCACTGCGCTGATCATATACACGGAAAGGAATTGTGACAGACGAGGCCTTTTGTGACGCGTTCCGAAAGGCTAAGACTGCTCGATACTGAGCGAGATCAGTTTGAGGCGTTATCTGCTGCAGGCGAGACCTGTTGTCAGCGCCTTAACGAAAAGACCTCGCCTCACAGATCAAGCCACTTGTAAGGAAAGCTTGGAGTGGACAAAGGCACTGCTAGAGAAATTTATTGAAATGTACAAAGAGCTGCCGTGTCTTTTACAATTTAAACATGAGGTGTCGCAGTGTCGCAATCAAGCGTTCTTCAGTATCCTCCTTCTTCAGCTTAGAAGCTACAATATCCACACTAAATATGCTTTCAAGGTTGCGTTCACAAAATACTACTCTCCAACTCCGAGTAAACTCGGAGTTAACTCTATCCGTTCATAAAAGTAAAGAGTCAACTCTACAAGGCGTTCAGAAAATGCTTTCGAGTTAACTTAGAGTATACTCCTTTTACTCTGCGTAAATAGGTGGGTAGATTTAACTCGACATGCGCAGTAATGCATTCAGTGGTGGCGGTGAGAAATATTAACTGCGGCTATATTGACGTGGCAATGAATTCAAATTATTTTCAGTTGTTGACAAAGAAGGGCGTTCTGTATTGAATAAAGAAGGGGATGTTTTCGTTTAAAACAGGAAAAATAGGCACCGTGCCAATTTTAATAATCGGCGGAAATAACATGACTGAATTTTTATAACAAAACCCATGTAATGAATGAGCAGCTGATTTATTAACCTCAACTTTTTTGAGATTTCCTTGAAAAAATGCAACGTAACTTTTTAATATTTTAGATGACCTTCTGAATGAGACCATTTAATTATACGATCAGAAATACCACACAGTGCATTTATAATTCTCACGAAACCGATATGTACGAATCAGGTGCTAAGAGCCAAATTACAACCAGAATTTTTTTCGTGGGTCTTGCAATGGTCTTCCTCGTTCCCCGATTTTGGATTTTAAAAGTTTAGGGCCAATGACTCTGAGTAGATGTTCGAATGCTGATCCGGCAATCGGAAATGTTGTTTAAATTCAGTTTCGTCGTAGTTGTTAACAACATAATCTTCACAGTTAGTTGTCCTAAATGGCTTATCGTGCATCAGTGCGGAGCCGATGTATTGGTATTCATCATCAATATAATCAGATTGTTCCTACGAGGTAAAGAATAACGGATACTGTTTTAAGGAACAACTTGGTGAGGAAAGTAGTAATAACTCATATAGCACGCTGCTATGAAGAAACTCGCCTAGAAATTAGACATTAAATTCCTCGCAAATGAGGTTATGGTAAAACAAATAACCTTCCTTAATTGATTAGCCATATTCTGTTACTCTGTATTCACTCGAAGCGTTCACGAAATACCGTTACTCAGAGTTAACTTTACCAGTTACTCCGCGATACTCTACTCTACTCCAACTCTACTCGAAGTCGTATTTTGTGAACGCAACCCAACTAGACTGCTCTCCAGTAAAGCTACGCAAAACAAGTTATTTTTTTACTAGTGGCTTTACGTCGCACCGACACAGATAGGTCTTATGGCGACGATGGGATAGTGAAGGGCCAGGCTTGGAAGGAAGCAGCCGTGGCTTTAATTAGGGTACAGCCCCAGCATTTGCCTGGTGTGAAAATGGCAAACCACGGAAAACCATCTTCAGGGCTGCCGACAATGGGATTCGAACCCACTGTCTCCCGGATGCAAGCTCACACCTGCGCGCCCCTAACCGCACGGCTAACTCGCCCGGTAAACAAGTCATTATGTATGTGCTGTGTATGTTTTGTATTCAGTCCGAAGACTGGTTTGATCCTCCACAGCTATGCCAACAGCTGTCATAGATAGCCTAGGCATCACTGAAGAAGCGTACTAGGGAAATGAGGAGTGAGGTAGCCAGTGGCGTATACTGAGGGTTACCAAGGCTATCAGTGAAGCCCAAACCTCAAATGCGAGCGATGGAAATCTAAAGCACATTATATTGTAAGCATCTGACACATTGTTCCATTTGCAAACCTTGAAAGCAATGAGAAAAAACGTCGCACGTATTTCTGAGAACAAGGCTTCGGAGACTGATATTGCAGCCCAGACTCTCGTCTCGCTCCCCTCGACATGCCTCACGCGGCTTGCTGCTGTTTGCCTACAGGCGCGGGGACCGGCGGAGGATAGGTGTGCTAGGCTTCGGTCCGTCAGATCGCCACTGCTAACTATCAACCATGCGTTACTCATCGTATATACCTCCTCACCTCATCCTTCTGACTTATATATATATAGATAACGGAGTGTTAGTATTTCACTCCCGTTTACTTCTACATCCTTGTAGCGACACTGCAGGCCTGCTGGTATAGGAGTAATATAGTTTTATTTTTATAGGCAGATCTGCTGAAATGCAATCTTTCATGTTTAGTGTTCTCTTTTGTTGGTTGGGTCGTACACCACCACTGATCATCCGAGGAAGATAATTAAACAGTGAACGATGGGTACGACCGCTGTAAAATTCAACATTGTTATTTAACGATTATGATGATGTGTTTAATAATAATAATAATAATAATAATAATAATAATAATAATAATAATAATAATAATAATAATAATGGTGCATGGCATCTGTATAGGCTTGGTGGTGACCTAATAAGGATAAAATAAATGGCGAAGACGTCGTAAACACCCAGTTACCAAGCCAGGGGAATTAACAGTATGAGGGGGTTGATTCTGAAAATTGAACCGGGGCCGTCGGACCAAAGGCCAGCATTCTATCCATTTAGCCTCAAAGCTGGAATTCAATTTCCTAAACCTTAGGCTACCAACTCTATTGATCAGGTGTTGAGTATTGGCAGTGGCAGAGGCCAGGGCAGTAGCTTGTGAAGCAGCCTTGACAACACAGCAGGTTTCTCCGTTGGCTATTGGCTGCAGCTCAAAACGCTTAAGGCTTGACGTTCCCTAAACCAACCATCGAAAAGGGGTAACCTAAGTCTAGTGGTAGCCCACGTCTTGATACCAGCATACGCCATTGGAGGTAGCTTCCCGTTGCTTTCTTCACCGAGCCAGAAGTTGCTCGCATATCAGTCTGCCAAGCCCACTGAAATGCACGCACCAGCTGACTCTATGAGTGATATTTTCATACCGTTCATAACAGGGACTGGCTGCATAGGGAATGGTATTACTAGCATCGCTCATACCTCAAGTCACTTTCA
This sequence comes from Anabrus simplex, assembly GCF_040414725.1. Taxonomy (NCBI): domain Eukaryota; kingdom Metazoa; phylum Arthropoda; class Insecta; order Orthoptera; family Tettigoniidae; genus Anabrus; species Anabrus simplex. Next base: position 945,746,177 of record NC_090266.1, on the reverse strand, counting down.
TATTGTCAAAGCCAAGGATAAGACTGAGACAGATCAAACATTTAACGTAATAACGTATTATTATTATTATTATTATTATTATTATTATTGCTAGTTGCCTTACGTCGCACCGACACAGATAGGTCTTATGGCGACGATAGGATAGGAAAGGCCTAGGAGTTGGAAGGAAGTGGCCGTGGACTTAATTAAGGCACAGCCCCAGCATTTGCCTGGTGTGAAAATGGGAAAACACGGAAAATCATCTTCAGGGCGCCGATAGTAGGGTTCAAACCCACCATCTTCCGAATACTGGATACTGGCCGCAATTGAGCAACTGCAGCTATCGAGCTCGGTCTTTCCAATTCTAGCCCTTTCCCACACTTGCATCACCGAAAAAAAACCTTCAATGAGTTAGTGCGATATTAAACCACTTGCAAAAAGAAAAACACGCTACTGTAATTCCAAACATTGAATTGTTTAAAACTAGAAACCACTGCATTATCGGCCTCAGAGAGATAGAATGATAATATAATTTCATGTGGCTATTCCCAGATTGGTCCGCCTCTGTGGTGTAGTGTTAGTGTGATTAGCTGCCACCCCCGGAGGCGCGGGTTTGATTTCCGGCTCTGCCACGAAATTTCAAAAGTGGTACGAAGGCTGTAACGGTGTCCACTCAGCCTCGGGAGGTCAAATGAGTAGAGGTGGGTTCGATTCCCACCTCGGCCATTCTGGAAGTGGTTTTCCGTGGTTTCCCACTTCTCCTCGAGGCAAATGCCGGGATGGTACCTAACTTAAGTCCACGGCCGCTTCTTTCCCTCTTCCTTGTCTCTCCCTTCCAATCTTCCCATTCAGCATAGCAGGTGAGGCCGCCTGGGCGAGTTACTGGTCATTCTCTCCAGTTGTATCCCCCGACCCAATGTCTCACGCTTCAAGACACTGCCCTTGAGGCGGTAGAGGTGCAATCCCTCGCTGAGTCCGAGGGAAAAACCAACCGTGGAGGGTAAACAGATTAAGTAAGTATTCCCAGATTGGTGTAACCCATGTAAGGCAGTCCTTTCGACGAAGGTGGGTGGCATCTGCCGTGTGTGGGGAAACGGAGTGTTATTGTAGTGGAGGATAGTGTTGTGTGCGATTTATGATTTGCAGGAATGTTGAGGACAGCACAAAGACCCAGTCCAGCCCGAGATGCAGAGATGCTGGCGGCAAATACACAGTTCCCGAACAAAGGGAATTAACTTCTTAAAATTAAAAACCGACTCGGCCGGCAATCGACTCCACGATCCTGTGGACGCAGGGTCATTATGCTGACCATTCAACCAAGAAGCCGGACAGGGTGAAAGAGTGAGAAGAGGAGTAGGTTTTCTTTTTCTTTCTTTTTCCAATATTCCATCCTTGCATCGCCGAAGATCTTAAATGTGTTTGTGCGGCGTTAAACCACTAGCCGCCGGGCTGCGTCGCTCAGACGGTTGAGGCGCTGGCCTTCTGACCCCAGCTTGGCAGGTTCGATCCTGGCTCAGTCTGGTGGTATTTGAGGGTGCTCAAATTCGTCAGCCTCGTGTCGGTAGATTTACTGGCACGTAAAAGAACTCCTGCGGGACTGAATTCCAGCACCTCGGCGTAAACGTAGTTAGTGGGACGTAAGGCAGGTAGCATTATTATTATTATTAAACCACTAGCAAAAATAAAATTTAATTTCTAACACTGAACTGTTCAATAGTAGAAGCCACTGCATTATCGCCCTCAGAGAGATAGTGATAATATAATTTCATGTGGCTATTGCTCGAATGCAATCCGTCTGCCTCTGGACTTCCGAGAGTCTATATCTAACTGCCCAAATTCATGGGAAAGTAGGAGTCTTTTTGGGATTAGGGATTCCTTTACGCTAAGTCCAAGAGGTTCTTAATCAAGTCTACTTACAGAAAAATGCAGCGAGCCGTGGAATGTTCATGTCAGCTTCCTGTCTAAAGAGGAGGATTTTCCATGAATTCTACCACAGCTGCAGGACCTACATTCCTACAGTTCATATTCTTAATTTGGACAAAATATGACTGCTCTCTATGAGACACAGAACAAACAATCCTACACTTTCCTACGTGAATCTCCCGCGTTCCTCATGGATTCATTCGCCATTTTTAGAGAGCATTTAATTATAATAAATCCTCTTCCTGACCTATTCCCAATTAATTGGAGTAAGCACTACTTTTGGATTAAGCCCAGTTCTACGGCTGGATGCTTGTCCTGGCGCCAATCCTGCAACTTTCGTCCTTCCGATGTAATGTTCACACTTTTCAAGTTCTGGTGCATTTCTTGAATCCAGGAAGGTTATCCCTTCCACTTCTCTTGGAGGATGAAAATTTTGTTCACCAGCCTGTTGGACCCCATTCTTCTGATATGCCCGTGAAACATCAGTCTTCTCCTTCTAATGCTCAATGAAATCCCTTCGAACTTTTCGTAGAGCTCCTTGTTTGATCTCAAGTGGACTATAAAAACCATCTTCGGGAACTTTCTTTCGGTCCTAGAATTCTCTTTTAGAATTTCCTTTCTTTTTCACCATTTCCAAAATTATCATTTTAGCTAAGGTTGCCGCTGTGTATACACTCTGATTTGACTACAGTAGTCTATGGTAGTGTCTAAATTTGACCTGATAGAAGAGGGATCTTTCCTTGTATGTTTAAGGCAGAGTACGAATGCCATCTTCGTGTTTCTCACCCTCTCAACAATGGCAGCTTTCCCGTCAACATTTGGAGATAGAATTTCGCCGAAGTACTTGAATTTCTCGTTCCTGTATACCAGGCATGTGAAGGTCACGACCCGACTGACGACTCTGCGTGAACGGGACACAGCTGTTACGAGCGCTAGCCCAGGATGTTACCAGCCTGGAGGGGTGCACATTACACGTTCAAAACTACGGTACTCCATGCAATATATGTGTATATTCTTTGATATAAGGACGTACATAATTAAATGACCTGGCGAGATTGCCGTGCGGTTAGGCGCGCCCGGCTGTGAGCTTGCATCTAGAAGATAGTGGGTTCGAATCCCACTGTCGGCAGCCCTGAAGATGGTTTTCCCATGTTCACACCAGGAAAATGCTGGGGCTGTACTTTAATTAAGGCCACGGTCGCGTCCTTCCAACTCCTAACATTTCCTATACCATCGTCGCCATAAGACATATCTGCGTCGGTGCGACGTAATGCCACCAGCAAAAAAATACCATAATTAAATGTGGTCAACATGTCGTTTGTATAAAATGTGTCGAACAATGTAATCACTCAATAACAGAAAAATACATTATTACTCTAAAGTTTGCCATAAGCAATGAAGTGCAAAATAAAAGGGACTTAGCATGCTTAACTTTTTTCTTTTACCATCTGAAATTACTAGTTATTTATCTCTCTTTTGGACGAATAGTGTTATTTTAACTCTTGTGTGTATAGTTGTATTTATTTACTGTGCTTAATGAGATACTTATAATATTGTGTAACTATGTACCTATGACTCTGTCCATTGCAACAGCCAGTTGCCTAACGACAATAAAATTCTATTCTATTCTATGAACTTTTTTGAAGCCGAATAATACCGAATACTATGGCGCTACTACATCGCTTCTGCAGCAGAACGTTATGCTTCTATAAACGTAAACAAAATAAAATAGGCTATGAAAAAATTACCATGCTTCAAGCAACCATGTTGATAAAAAATGTACACAAATACAAACACACACTAACACACTGCCAACGGCCGTAGCCGTGTTGACACGCCGGGTCTCGTGAGATCTCCGAAGTTAAGCCACATTGGGCGTGGTCAAGATGTGGGTGGGTCACCACGCGCTGTTGGTGGAGGTTAAGGGAATGAACTGGCCTCCTTACCGTACGTAAACTCTGCGGAGGTTCGGATCTGCCTTCGGGTAGAATGCACCCTTACCTTACTTTTACTAACAAATTACTGTATCAATCGTTATGCCACAGCCTATGCAGCTGTATGTTTCAACCATTACTTGTAGATCAAGGGGAAGTAGCCTACAAGCCGACTGAGAGGAAGTGACCTGCGCCCTCGTGCACAGGTATTTATTTCAAGCACGGGCTTTGCACTCACGGCGAGCAAGCATTGACATCCGTGTTGTAAACAGTCCCATATTGGGTGCTCATTTCTTGAATTGGATCTGATCTGGTCCAGTTCATGTACTGTGTTTTCTACACGGAGATTATGTTTACTACTACTACTACTGCTACTACTACTAGGTCTGAAATTCACTAAAGAATAAGTTATATCGAAAATAAATTGTTTTGAATCAATGAAAGTATTAAACTCTCTCAGGATGCTGAAGAGGAATTATATGAACATTTCCTACATATTGCTCAACTGTACTTTATTACCGTTTAAGCTCCGGTATATACAGTATGTGTATAGGCCTACATTATGTTCAGGTACAGTACACGCACGGGGAATTACAATAACGTCCAAACGGCGACTTTTTCTTCTTTGGCTCATTCATCCCATCTTCTGAATTAGGAGTGTAATTCCTATGCAAGTTCAGGAGTTCTAATCCATTTAACCTTGTATTACCGGGCGAGTTGGCCGTGCGCGTAGAGGCGCGCGGCTGTGAGCTTGCATCCGGGAGATAGTAGGTTCGAATCCCACTATCGGCAGCCCTGAAGATGGTTTCCCGTGGTTTCCCATTTTCACACCAGGCAAATGCTGGGGCTGTACCTTAATCAAGGCCACGGCCGCTTCCTTCCAACTCCTAGTCCTTTCCTATCCCATCGTCGCCATAAGACCTATCTGTGTCGGTGCGACGTAAAGCCCCTAGCAAAAAAAAATAACCTTGTATTTTATGTAGAATCACACAAATATATTTTTGGCGGTCTTTCTTTCCTTCTTTCATGATCTGATTATCCTCCAGGGTTGGTTTTTCCCTCGTACTCGGCGAGGGATCCCAAGTCTACCGCCTCAAGGGCAGTGTCCTGGAGCGTAAGACTTTGGGCCGGGGGATACAACTGGGGAGGATGACCAGTACCTCGCCCAGATGACCTCACCTGCTATGCCGAACAGGGGCCTTGTGGTTGGAGGGGAAGATCGGAAGGGATAGGCAAGGAAGAGAGAAGGAAGCGGCCGTGGCTTTAAGTTAGGTACCATCATGGCATATGCCTGGAGGAGAAGTGGGAAACCACGGAAAACCACGTCGAGGATGGCTGAGGAGGGAATGGAACCCCCCTCTACTCATTTGACCTCCCGAGGCTGAGTGGACCCCGTTCCAGCCCTCGTGGCAGAACCGGGAATCGAACCCGGGCCCCCGGGAGTGGCAGCTAATCATGCTAACCACTACAACACAGAGAGCCTTTTAGGCGGCCTAATGTTGAAAAAGATCGTACTTTTGTTCATGCCGACACACGTCTTCTTCTACTTCTTTTCTAGCCTTTCTCCAAATGATCTGAGGATGGCACTAATGTGGATTAAACCCTGTTTTACGGCCGGATATCCTTCTTGATGCTTACCGTATGTGGAGGGGTCTATTTACTGTTGCCTATTCCTGCGCTGGTCGGTAGCGTGATGTGTTGTATGTAAATGAAGATATGTACTCAAGACGATCAGAAACACCTAGCCTCAGAGCAAGAAGAATTTATCAAATGCTGCTACAATACCCGGCCCGGTCAGAAATCGAATCCGTGGCCCTATGAACAGAAGACCACTACGCTGACCATTCAATCAAGGATGGGGACTCATGTTGGCACTGGTAGAGAAACTAAAATTTCTAGCAATGACATTTTTTTTTTTTTTTGGCCGTAGAGTTTCTTTTGATTTTGGCAAACTAACAAAGAGATTCTAATAATATATGAAGACCTCCCCGGAATAAGGATGTAACCAACAAATTTTGGAAAGTGAGATTTCAGTGGAAATAGTCCGGCTCCATAGCTAAATGGTTAGCGTGCTGGCCTTTGGTCACAGGAGTCCCGGGTTCGATTCCCGGTAAGGTCGGGAATTTTAACCATAAGTGGTTAATTCCCCTGGCACGGGGACTGGGTGTATGTGTCACCTTCATCATCGTTTCATCCTCATTATGACGCGCAGGTCGCCTACAGGAGTCAAATCAAAAGACCTGCACCTGGCGAGCCGAAGTACTCGTACACATCCCGGCATTAAAAGCCATACACCATTTCATTTTTCAGTGGAAATAGGGTATATCATCACGCCTCTATGCTGTAGTGTTTCCTTATGTCGCCGGGCTGAGTGGCTCAGATGGTTGAGGAGCTGGCGTTCAGACCCTAACTTGGCAGGTTCCATCCTGGCTCGATGCTGGTATGTGAAGGTGCTCAAATACGTCAGCTTCGTGTCGATAGATTTACTGGCATGTAAAAGAACTCCTGTGGGGCTGCATTCAGGCACCTCAGCGTCTCAAAAAACCGGAAAAGTAGTTAGTGGGACGTAAAGCCAGTAAAAGTATTATTATTATTATTATTATTATTATTATTATTATTATTATTATTATTATTATTATTATTATTATTTCATGAACCTTACCTTACCGTACCCAAAGGAAAATCCTACTCTTCACTTGTTTGCAGAAACAGTAAGCACTCCAGGTCGCAGAGCTTTGTTAATATTGCATGTCTGTGGGTTCTGCACACATTTCATCATTTCCTGTAAACATATCCAGTAATATCTGGTCTGCCCAACGTTTTACGGGTTTTCCAGGTCCTGAATTATGCAGAATGTCGACTCAAGTAGGTAACCAGTTTCTCCATTATTTAAGCTGAATGATGGAAACACAGTTAAAGAAAATTCCTGCAACACAATATACTTTTATTTCTTTTCGTCGTATGGGCTCCAGTTCTGGAAATGCACACCACCCAAAAGAGTGGAATGGAAGATGAGTAAATCGTGTCCTCGAGGCGGTGCAGGTCATTTCAGGTATACCCTCAATGGAAGTAAAGAGCTTGTACAGTCGCTCAAAAAAGAAAAGGAAAAAGACGAGGGCATAGTATTGTATAAGTAGGTTACATTTTTCTCAGAAACAATTGAACCTATGGATATAATATTTGTTGTGGGTATATACAGGCTTTGTATCTACACGGGAGGTGAATTATAATTTGTTAAAAGTTAAGTCTGATAAGATATTAAATGTTAGGAACATGCTATACCATGTGCTCATTCTTTCTTTGAGCGACTATACACTTTCAACCACTACTGCGTGTTTCAGTGGTGATTAGTAGTATGGTATGTTGTATGTGTGTCTTCAGTCCTGAGCCCGAAGGCTCCACCATTAGCTGCTATAGATGGCCAAAGCATCACTGAAGACACGTAGTAGGGAAATGAGGAGTAAGGTAGTTTCCCGTTGCTTTCCTCACTGAGCTAGATGTTGCTGTTACGTATCAGTCTGCCAAACACACTGAAATGCAGGCACCAACCGACCCCATGAACACTATTTATAGCAGGGACTGGCTGCATAAAGAATGGCATTACGAGCATCGCTCATACCTCAGTCACTTGCATATTCTCAAAGCCAAGGATAAGACTGAGGCAGTCAATGAATGTAATAACATTGTTCTAGAGATAGCACACTGTAAACACTCTTTTCAGGACGAAATACCGCAATTTCGGCGTCTATCAGAAATCGGTAACAGTTGAATTATTATTATTATTATTATTATTATTATTATTATTATTATTATTATACTTGTTCTACGTCGCAGCGACACAGATGGCGGTCGTGGTGGTGATTATTGTTTTAAGAGGAAGTACAACTGGACAACCATCCTCTATATAACACTAATCAGACCGAGCTCGATAACTGCAGTCGCTTAAGTGCGGCCAGTATCCAGTATTAGGGAGATAGTAAGTTCGAACCCCACTGTCGGCAGCCCTGAAAATGGTTTTCCGTGGTTTCCCATTTTCGCACCAGGCATATGCTGGGGCTGTACCTTAACTAAGGCCACGGCCGCTTCCTTCCCAGTCCCATCGTCGCCATAAGACCTATCTGTGTCGGTGCGACGTAAAGCGACTAGCAAAAAAAAAAAAAAAACTAATCAGAGAGAAAAGAAGGAAGGGATCCGATACTTCGAAACATGAAGGTATCGGCCAAAAAAGGCAAGGGGCACGAAGGGCGTAAAAATTAAAAACTCCCTATGCCTCGAATGCTCCAAAACCGTCAGGGTCGGAAAAGAACAAGAATTGATCAAGGGAGGTCGGATATGACAGATGAAAGTGAGAAGATTGGCACAAGTAAGCACCAACACAGACAGGTATTTTTGCGACAATGGAATAGGACAGGCATAGGAGTAGGAAGGAAGCTACCGCGGCCTTAATTAATTCCATCTCATTAACTCCTCTGATGAGTTTGACGTCAGAAAGGGCGTCCGGTCGTAAAAACCGGCTACGAAGCTTCATCTCACTTCAAACCTGACCCCGTAGAGAAACGGGACTAGGGTCGGACATACAGTTATTCAGCTTGTGTTTTGCATTCATTTACAGTACGGTAATCTGTTATTATGTAGGGTCGTTTTTGTTCTTTTATGTAACTGCGTACCTTTTTAAAGTGATCGACTTAATATATTTCTCCGTGGAAATCGGTTTTACAATGGAGAGGCTACTACGTAAGAGGGAATTCCGAAGCATAACTTAGCCTACCTGCGTCTATCTCGAAGACGATATAAACAGGAACTGGTATAACCATGTATGTGGTGGCTGGTAAATAACTTAACTAGTATCTTTAACCAGTACGCGTCTGGGGCTTGTATAACGACTACAGGAGATACCCAGTTATTGAAATAACAGCGGCTCGGCAATACTCGTGTGTACAGGACTCGATTAACGAGGGCAGGGCGCGGCCAAAGTCGTTACAAATAACTGCCTTCGGTAACCAGTATTTTACTAACCTCTGTAGTGTAGTGGTTAGTGTGATTAGCTGCCACCCCCGGTGGCCCGGGTACGATTCTCGGCTCTGCCTCGAAATATGAAAAGTGTTACGATGGCTGGAACGGGGTCCACTCAGCCTCAGGAGGTCAACTGAGTAGATTCCCACCTCAGCCTTCCTCAAAGTGGTTTTCCGTGGTTTCCCACTTCTCCTCCAGGCAAATGCCGTGATGATACCTTACACAAGGCCAAGGCCGCTTCCTTATCTCTTCCTTGCCTGTCCCTTCAAATCTTCTGTTCAACATAGCAAGTGAGTTCGCCTGGGCGAGGTACTGGTCCTCCTCTCCAGTTGGTATCCCCCGACCCAAAATCCGAAGCTCCAGGACACTGCCCTTGAGGCGGTAGAGGTGGGATCGCTCGCTGAGTCCGAGAGAAGAACCTGGAGGGTAAACAAATTAAGAAGAAGAAGTATTATAATACAGTATACAGCAATACGCCGGCCCCGTGGTGTAGGGGTAGTGTGCCTGCCTCTCGCCCGGAGGCCCCGGCTTAGATTCCCGGCCAGGTCAGGGATTTTTCTCTCGACCTGAGGGCTTGTTCGAGGTCCACTTAGCCTACGTGATTACTGATCTATCTGGAGCTATCTGACGGTGAGATGGCGGCCCCGGTCTCGAAAGCCCAGACTAACGGCCGAGAGGATGCGTTGTGCTGACCGCACGACCCCTCGTAATCTGCAGGCCTTCGGGCTGAGCTGCGGTCGCTGGGCAGGCCATGGCCCTTTCAAGGGCGTTAAGTGCCGTGAGGTTTGGTTTTTGGTATAAGTTTACAGCAATACAGTTACTGAATAACAGCCGCGCGGCGGCCGTACTCGCTACCACTAACCACTATTTATGTACGTTATTTCATCTTGTAATTGACATTATTTTAAAATTAGGAAGGATTAAATGTTCGTTGTATTTCTCCTGTTAAGCGCTGCCCTGTTGTACATACGAGTGTGGACTTGCCGTGGCTTTTCTCTAAAATATTTAAGAAAGGAATTTAAATTCCTTTAGAGTATTCTGCCGGCCCCGTGGTGTAGGGGTAGCATGCCTGCCTATTACCCGGAGCCCCCGGGTTCGATTCCCGGCCAGGTCAGGGATTTTTACCTGGACTTGAGGGCTGGTTCGAGGTCCACTCAGCCTACGTGATTAGAACTGAGGAGCTATCTGTGGCCCCGGTCTAGAAAGCCAAGAATAACGACCGAGAGGATTCGTCGTGCTGACCACACGACACCTCGTAATCTGCAGGCCTTCGGACTGAGCAGCGGTCGCTTGGTAGGCCAAGGTCCTTCAAGGGCTGTAGTGCCATGGGGGGGGGGGGGGTTAGACTATTCTTCTTATATTTGGAGGTAATTTTTTATTTTAAAACTGATCGACTTCATGTATTTTTCCTTGCGAGAAGTATCTGTCGGCAGAGTGGTATTTGCATAAAAGACAATTATGAGTACCGGGCGAGTTGGCTGTACGGTTAGGAGCGCACAGCCGTGAGCTTGCATTCGGAAGGTAGTGGTTTTGAACCCCACTGCCGGCAGCCCTGAATATGGTTTTCCGTGGTTTCCTATTTTCACACCAGACAAATGGTGGGGCTGTACCTTAACTAAGACCACGACCGCTTCCTTCCCACTCCTAGCCCTTTCTATCCCATCGTCACCATAAGACCTATTTGTGTCGGTGCGACGTAAACCAAAGAGTAAAATTGCAATGATGACTCTACTTACGTTAACCTTGCAGTTGGTACACATACTATACTTCATAGCCCCCTGGCGATGCCTGCTCCGAAGGGCCTTTCGCCTACTGAAAGCGGCCATTCCTCACCCCGAATGCCTGCAGATTATAATCTGACGCGTGATCAGCGCGACGAATTCTCTCGGCCGTTATCGGCTTTCTAGACCGAGGCCGTCATTTCACCGTCAGATAACTCCTCAAGTGTAAGCACATGGACCTCTCGAAAATCGCTGACCTAGCCGACATTCTTCCCCCAAGACCACGCGGCTGGCACTATATTTCCCTAGTACAGAGAATGTTAGATACCTTTAATATTTAACCAAAAATAACTGCTAAGGCAATCCCTAATAAAAACCTAGATTGTGCTTGATGCAGCACGATTCCTTTTAATATATGTTACACTGAGAGCACTCGCCATCAAAACCAAGCCTATAAATGCATTCCGTGATCGAATTTGGACCTTGAATCACGTGGAACAAATATACCGTACATGATAAATATTTACTTCGTATGTTGAAAGTACCGCCGTCGGAACCCGGCACTATTTGTGGATGTTAAGAGTGCAGATAGATTACATTCTCAAGTAAGTTATTTACGGGATAGTGAAGAAATTTGTTTTCCGCAATTTGTAATCTTGGCAATAGATGGAAGATAGCGATTAGATAGTCTTTCGGCCAGGAATCATACTTTTCACCCGAAGATGTAGTGAAACGCGGAGTCATGAATCTTGCCAGGAAATTAATGTTATTTCTAAAATTGCTGAACGGCAGTCCAGTCTACGTCCTAATGGATGTAGTAAGTAGAATTTCGCCCATTCCATTACAGTCTGGGGAACAATAAGAAGAAAGGTCTTTATATTTTCCTGTTTAGAGCAAACCACTCCGCTGATGCATTTACGAAGAATACGCCTACAGATTTCATAACTTTTTATCCCGTAATTCATTTGTAACACGTTAATACGGTGATGTCACTACAGTTACTGCAGTCTCAGTTCTCGGACAGAAATACTTTTCTCTGAGAATTTCGGGGATGACCAATCAACTAAGTAGTAAATTCTCGTACAGGACTAGTTGCAAAGGGTTTTTCCTATAGGAAATACTGGAGAGAAACAATCAGTTGTAATGCCTGATGATTGGTAGTCCTATTCCCTGCGTAAAATGGAATACAATTTTCCGTCCCACTTACAGACAGCGAACTGACATGAATACAAATTAATATATTAGAATTATTCGTATCAATTTGTGCACGGTGTGGTTAAAACATTGTGTTCCTCTTGGTTAAAATATACGTTTCCATAATATTCAGCTTTAAATAAATTCAGTTGGTATATTGCAAAAAAGCGACAGCCTTGACACACTCGGAGATATATAATTCGCTCTACCGACCGTTAGTGAGGGTCCGAAGAATTTGGCTGGTAAACACGGGAAACCATCTTCAGGGTTGCCGATGATGGGGTCCCGAATGCAAGCTCACAGCCAACTCGTTCGGTCATTTCCGCTATAGGCCTACAAGTTTCATCCAAATAATCAAAAAAATATATTAGTTTGTCGAAAGGTGGCATATTGGAAATTAAGATATCTGCAAAACAGCCTCCTACTGAACTTGGTTATAGCAAAATTAGCCCAAATAAACATCTTAAAAACTTTCTAATGACAGAATGGAATTCGGAATTCAATTGCCAATTGTATTTTTCTTCACCATGCCTCCACTAAACGAAAGCGTCAATCATTGACATTTTGATTTGAAAATATTCTTCGCACTGCATTTCATTTCGAAGTCTGTAACTATCTCAGAGCGATAAAAGCTTAAATTTAACCTTCTTCACTCACCCACTAAATGTGAGAAAGCTATTTCATACGTAACACATGTTTTGTTCTTCAGTAACATAAACACTAATACCGTAGAATGTAATAGTCATTCTTATAAACAGGCAATATTACAATTGTCATAAATAGCAGAAAGTACCATCAATGTACACACTTATCTCATAGAGTAAAGATTTTTCTCAACAACTAACAATCGCAATGTTCTCTCGAACTTTGTTGACTAACAGAAACTGATCTCCATTTGTAGTTTTAATGTTCAAAAATCCTATGGAACGGTGTACATTCTGAATGTTCAGTGGGACAGGCGGCCGAATTAACGTACGTGCTCTATAAATCCTTTTCCTAATGCATTTGATATAAGCAGTAGTAAGTGATGATATTTTAGAAGGACTTACCTCACTGTCTATAATTTTCCATGGGTGCTCTGAAATATCCTTATGGCCTTGCGTACAGCACAGTTTCGAATTATGTTTCGATTGAAAATATCAGTTTTCGTGGTTGTGGTTATGATCAACATTTCTCTGTACCATTATTCCAGTTCACGAATCAGCTTTAATAAAGCACTTGCACGTTTTCTCGCACATACCCGTCTTTTAATACCACCTTTCAATGTCTCTTAGAGTCCGGCTCCATGGCTAAATGGTTAGCGTGCTGGCCTTTCGTCATAGGCGTCCCGGGTTCGATTCCCGGCAGGCTCGGGAATTTTAACCATACTTGGTGAATTTCGCTGGCCCGGGGGTTAGGTGTATGTGTCGTCTTCATCATCATTTCATCTTCATCACGACACGCAAGTCGCCTACGGGAGTCAAGTCGAAAGACCTGCATCTGGCGAGCCGAACTTGTCCTCGGACACTCCCGGCACTAAAAGCCATACGCCATTTCATTTTTTTTTCATGTCTCTTAGAAATTGAATTAAAACCCGTCATATACACTTATATCGTTTCCCTTCTCACTTACAACTTTAAGTAGACCAGATATGACACGAACCAGTCTACTGTTTTGAATGACTAATTTCCGAATGTACACTTCACAGATACAAAATGCGCAAATCGTGACGGGAGGGAATCTCCCATTGCTGTCTCCACACGTACACAAAATATGAAATAGACAAGTCGTTACGGGGTAAATCAAGTTTCTAAAATAATGCAAATGGGAGAGGACTGACCTACAAACTGCCACTAAACGGAAATAAAGTGATTAGTTAACTTATTCTTTCGGCCAGGAATTATTCTTGTCATTTGCAGACTCAGAGAAACACAGTCATGTATCTTGCCAGGAGAGGTAATGTTTCTAAAATTGGTGACTTGCTGACCGGAAGTCAAGCCCACGTCCTAACGGATGTAATAAGTAGAATTTCACTCCTTCCATGATAATCCAATCCAGTTTAGAGTAAACCATTTCACTGAAACGTTTACGATGAATATGCCTTACTAGAATGCTACCTTTTTATTCTTTCAACCTGCTTTTCGTCGCACCCGAGGTAGTTTGAGTTCTACGTACTTTGCGTCGCACCGACACAGATAGATCTTATAGCGACGATGCGTTAGAAAAGTGCTGGGAGTGGAAAGGAAGCGCCCGTGGCCTTAATTAAATTTGCTGGAATTTCTGTAAACGATCGACCGTCGGGCATATGTTCATGGGGAGTTTTTGTGTTTTTTGGGGTGTACTATCTACCTCCAGATTACTTCCCATATGTTTTGGAACACTCTGTATTTCGTGTTACGGTCATAGAGTTGGCGTCGGGAAAGACATCCGGCTGCAAGCCCTGGCTTAATCAACATTTGTGCCGACCCCAGATAATTTTAAAAAAAGCCAAGAAGAAGTGTTACGGTGCTGAAAGTACAGCCGAATAAACGGCCTTATTTTCTCCCAAGGAGCCAGAAAGAGAAACACTGACTTGTTAGTGAGGAAGAATACGTTTCCAGAATGTTGCCGTCGAGTACAAAAGCAATGCTTCTCTCTTACGAGGGCGTCTTTAACAGTGATGTAACGAAAATGAACACATCCCTAATATTTTGCATTTTATTAAGGTGGCAATCTGGAAATATCGGGCTAAACTACGCTAGTAAAGAGAACACATTTGATACATTCCCAGTTTACTAGAGTTCCAAGTATCTCCATCACAGATACCTGCACATCAAACCCGATGAGACTGACCATTCAACTGGTAACCAGTCTCATTGTGACACACCGGAAATAAGCGGAAAAACAGAGGTGGGCATAACATTTCCAAATTATTAATTCTTACGAGGTAATCGCTACGCATCGGGCTTATAACAGATACCTTCAACAATGGTGGCCATCTTGGTGGAAGGGTGACTGCCTCACTACCCCAACATCAACACTAGCGGAAGAAGAGAGCACATCCGAATCAAAATCATGTAGTTACACACAGTTGAGCACCATTGGACGTGGTTATTTTTCAGGCGAGTGCCCTGTCACTCACTCAACGGCCAACCCATCAGGTGGACACAGAAAACTAAGTATCTATTATAGGTGTCACCCTATACAGAGGATTAACGTTCAGTGATCGCATTTCTTGCATCGTAGCGCAGGAAAGTGTGCACCTCTATAAGTTAACGCCCATGATTAAAGCCGACAATGGGCTAACTATAAAAAATCGACTAACACATCAATACAAAATTGCTGCAGCTAAGTCGCGTCTGTCAAACGTACAGCGCGTCCAGAACCGTGCCCTGCGCCGATTAACGGGTACCAACTGGTATGAAAGGAGCGATGAACGGTACCAGCTCCCTACTGTTCGTACTAGACTACTTAGCTCTGCCACGAAATGTTACGACGCTCTAGCTGAGAGAAAAACATTCACTGATCAGGAACATATGAAACTACGATACCTTATCCTTTAACCCTACCCTACTAAGGGGTCACCTTGTCAGCGCGATTTCAATTTACAGTTCCACAACTCTTCCAACAAAAACGCAGTCCTAGTTAGTAATTCGTCATCGAAATAGCATTCTAGGTCCAAACTGAGTCGACGGACTTTAATCCCTCAATGGAACCGGGACCTCCTGGCACCGTTGAGAATTTTGGTTACACGGTGAGAGCGTCTCCTTTGCATTCAATGAAACACGTACACGGAAGTTCTAAGTCTGATACTGAAAAAACTGACCTCAACATTTATTAACGATAAACAGCTGCAATTAGATGTGTGTTGTGTGTTATGTCATTTTTGTCTGGAGCGGAAGTGACTTCTTTCCTATAAAGGGCAACATTCTACATCAACTGAGATCTTACAGCGCATACTCTAAAATGGTCGTCTTTAGGAAACTACAGATTCTTTTACTGGAACACTGGAAGAGGAGTACACTAGTTCACCGGCTCCGAAAACCAACTTCCTCCTGTCCCGGCCTATAAAATTGTAGTTCTTGCAATGTAATTTCATGCGGCTGTGGATAGGATTTCACGTATAACTGGAGATCCCATGGCTATGATCACGATACCATCACGTAAGACTACAAGTTTCCTCCTTTCCTTTTTAGTTAAGATTATCACTGTACTTTAAGAATCTACAAGCATGTTTTGTTTCTAATCGCATATAGGCCTACCTTATACCTTCGAAAGTAAAGGTGTCCTACCAGGTGAAAACATATTATGCTTGAGTACTTAAGTTGGTTTTCTTTTGGACAAACATGTAAGCCCGCCCTTTTCAACTCTGAAAGTTACAGGAGTTTTCGATTTTTCTAGGAATCTTAAGGGTCTAACGCCGGGTTAAGTTTCCAGGCTGTATGAAAGTGCTTCATTAATTTCTCTCTATCTTCACATTTATATACAGAATCTACCCCTAAGGATTGCTACACCTTGACTTCCATTTCTGAGTATAAGTAGCCCAGATCCCCTCTCTGATACCGATCAGATATACAGTAGAGTATAAAATGCACAATATATTTTCCCGGTGTAGGCTTGACAAGTGACTGAACTATAATATATGGTGATAACGCCATTCCTAACGAAGTCTGTTCCTGTGATGAATTATGCGAAACTACGATGTGTATGGTCGGTTGGTATAGATTTTCAGTGGGATTAACAGACGGCGCCTTTCGTTTCCCTGGATGCCTCTTGAGTGACGACCAGGCTGTTGGAATTGTTGGAGATCCAACCAGCTCGGGCTGAGAACTCGAATCGATTAGCGAGAATAATATTGAAATATCGTTTCTTGTTTGTGCACGAATATTTACTTGCGTCCGTTGTTGTAGACCCATATTTTACAGCTATATAATATTAATGTTTTACCAGACTGTCACTTACACATCGAAATAAAGTGCACTGACTCATCAGCCAAGGGTTGGATGGATCCTCAAAATGCAGAACCGTAGTTTAAATGCTTATAGAAAAACTTCATCATTCCAAAACACAGCTGATGAATAGTACAAAGTAAGGTGGAATGGCCGGTTCCTTTTTACCGCCACTGAAATGTGAAATGAACTAGGAATATCCTTTCTAAAATCGGATGTTAGGCGAGGTGTTAGGAGAAAAGATCAGCGTAAAATATGTGCAGTGACAGGTTGAGTAGAGTAGCTGTTTCGTAGAACACGTCCTAAGTTCAAGGTTTCAGGACTGAATTAAGGTATATGTTTGGCTTTATTTCTTGATTAGCTCCGTTGCAGAAATTGTTTACTGTTTATTCATTACATTATTATTATTATTATTATTATTATTATTATTATTATTATTATTATTATTATTATTATTATTGTATTTTCAACTATTGTCATCTGTGAAAATAAAATTATCATAGTCCATTGTCTTTACACTTTACATTTCTGAGTGATACTTCGTTCTTTTTCTCGGTTTGGGTACATGTACCCCGAGCTCGATAGCTACTGTCGCTTAAGTGCGGCCAGTGTCCAGTATTCGGGAGACAGTGGGTTCGAACCTCAGTGTCGGCAGCCCTCAAGATGCATTTCCGTGGTTTCCTATTTTCACACCAGGCAAATGCTGGGGCTGTACATTAATTAAGGCCACGGCCGCTTCCTTCCCCTTTCCTCTCCCATCGTCGCCGTAAGACCTATCTGTGTCGATGCGACGTAAAGCAACTTAAAAAAAAAAAAAATGTGTATGAACAAAATTCGAAAGTAAGTTCAACTGAATTGTTGTCTCTGTTTTGTTTGTTTTTGTTTGCTTATTCGTTTGTTTGTTTGTTTGTTTTTGTTTGTTACGAGATCAAGAGAAAATTGTTCAGCAGAATTTCTCAAAATTCGGTATTTAAGTTCAGGAATAGACGGATATGTACTAGACTATATTTGATTAGTATACAGTCGCGTAGAGATATTACCGGGACCAAACCGAAATGTAAATGTCAAATTTCTCCGTTAATATAAGCTGTATCGAAACAAGGTACATAATAAAGAGTTGAAAAATATAATTTCGAAATTTTAGGTTCAATGCATCTTTACCGTGTGGGGAACAATAACTGAGATATTCATTTTTATTGCCTGCATTTTTCACAAACTTAAAAATACGGTATTTCCGGTAATAAAGTTAAATCCAAATTGTGTATGATTTGTTTTCTAATGGTTTAACGTCTCACTAACGCATGGAAGGTTTTCGGGGACGCGAAGGTTGAAAAGGTAGCGGCCGTGCCCTTAATTACGGTACAGCCCCAGAATTTATATAGTGTGGAAATTGGGGAAACGAGGGAAAACCATTTTCATGGCTACCGACGGTGGGTTTCGAGCCCACCATTTCCTGAATGCTAGCTCACAGCTACGTGGCTCTAACCGCACGGCCAACTCGCTCAGTAAATGCGTACGTGACAAAGAAAATTTAATACCGGTCCTTTATATTTGATATATTTTTGTCGTACAAGCTCTAATAATGCAGACGCACGAATTTACATTTTATTGCTGATATTATAAACGGTGAGTATCGTTGACGTGGGAATATTGTCTAGTTGTCATGGTAACTGAACCCACCATCCTCCGATAACCCAAAAGCTTTGCAACAGAACAAATATGACCTTGGCCAAGATTGCTCAGTCGGTAAAGCATCCGACAGGAAATCGGAAATTTGTGAGTTCAGTTCCCACTAAGTTCCAATTGACTATTTTTATTCTGTACTTTACATCCCCTCCTCTGCGAACCATGTGACCTTGCCGCGGTGGGGAGGCTTGCGTGTCCCAATGATGCAGATAGCCGAGCCGCAGGTGCAACCATATCGGATGGGTATCTGTTGAGAGACCAGACTAACGAATGGTTCATCGAAAGGGGGGTAGCAGCCTTTCGGTAGTTACAAGGGCGGCAGTCTAGATGATTGACTGATACGGCCTTGTAATAATACTCAACATGGCTTAGCTGTGTTGATACTGCTACACGGCTGAAAGCAACGGGAAACTACAGCCGTAACTAACTCCTGAGGACATGCAGCTCTCTCTGTATGAACGATGTACTGATGATGGCTTCCTCCCGGGTAAAATATTCCGGAGGTAAACTAGTCCCCCATTCGGATCTCCGGGTGGGGACTACACGAGAGGGGGCGATCATCAGGAAGATGGGTACTGATATTCTGCGAGTCGGAGCGTGGAATGTTAGAAGTTTGAATCGTTGTGGTAGGTTAGAGAATCTGAAAAGGGAGATGGATAGACTAAAGTTAGATGTAGTTGGTATAAGTGAAGTACGTTGGCAGGAAGAACAAGACTTTTGGTCAGGCGACTACCGAATTATCAACACAAAATCAAACAGGGGAAATGCAGGAGTTGGTTTAATAATGAATAAGAAAATACGGCAGCAGGTAAGCTACTACGTCCAGCATAGTGAAAGAATTATTGTCGTCAAGATAGACACCAAACCAATGCCCACCACAATAGTGCAGGTCTATATGCCTACTAGTTCAGCGGATGATGAAGAAATCGAAAGAATATATGAGAAGATAGAAGATTTAATACGATATGTAAAAGGTGACGAGAATCTAATTGTGATGGGAGACTGGAATGCAGTGGTAGGCCAAGGAAGAGAAGGTAGTACAGTAGGAGAATTTGGATTGGGACAAAGGAACGAAAGAGGAAGTCGGCTGGTTGAATTCTGCACTGATCATAATTTAGTCCTTGCCAATACTTGGTTCAAACACCACAAACGACGGCTGTATACGTCGACGAGACCTGGAGACACTGGAAGGTATCAAATAGACTTCATTATGATTAGGCAGAGATTCAGAAACCAGGTGTTGGATTGTAAAACTTTCCCAGGAGCAGACGTGGACTCTGACCACAACTTGTTGGTCATGAAATGCCATCTGAAGTTGAAGAAATTGAAGAAAGGAAAGAATGCAAAAAGATGGGATCTAGACAAGTTGAAAGAAAAGAGTGTGAGGGATTGTTTCAAGGAACATGTTGCACAAGGACTAAATGAAAAGGCCGAAGGAAACACTATAGAGGAAGAGTGGAAACTCATGAAAAATGAAGTCAGTAGGGCTGCTGAAGAAATGTTAGGAAGGAAGAAAAGATCAACTAAGAATCAGTGGATAACTCAGGAGATACTAGACCTGATTGATGAACGACGAAAATACAAGAATGCTAGAAATGAAGAGGCAGAAAAGAATACAGGCGATTAAAGAATGAAGTGGATAGAAAGTGCAAGGTAGCTAAGGAAGAATGGCTGAAGGAGAAGTGCAAGGATGTCGAAGGCTGTATGGTCCTGGGAAAGGTAGATGCTGCATACAGGAAAATCAAGGAAACCTTTGGAGAAAGGAAATCTAGGTGTATGAATATTAAGAGCTCAGATGGAAAGCCACTTCTAGGGAAAGAAGACAAAGCAGAAAGATGGCAGGACTATATCCAACAGTTGTATGAAGGTAAAGATGTAGATAATTTGGTTCTGGAACATGAAGAGGGTGTTGATGCTGATGAAATGGGAGACCCAATTTTGAGGTCAGAGTTTGACAGAGCTGTGATTGACCTCAATAGGAACAAGGCACCTGGAATTGATGATATTCCCTCTGAATTACTGACTGCCTTAGGAGAAACCAGCATGGCAAGGTTATTTCATTTAGTGTGTAAGATGAATGAGACAGGAGAAGTCCCATCCGATTTTCGGAAGAATGTTGTTATACCTATTCCCAAGAAAGCCGGTGCTGACAGGTGTGAAACCTACCGCACCATTAGTTTAGTATCTCATGCCTGCAAAATTTTAACACGTATTATTTACAGAAGAATGGAAAACAAGTTGAAGCTGAGTTGGGAGAAGATCAATTTGGCTTCAGAAGAAATGTAGGAACACGTGAAGCAATCCTGACTTTACGTCTGATCTTAGAAGACCGAATCAAGAAGGACAAGCCCACGTACATGGCGTTCGTAGATCTAGAAAAGGCATTCGATAATGTTGATTGGACCAAGCTATTTATGATTCTGAAGATGATAGGGATCAGATACCGAGAACGAAGAATTATCTACAATCTGTATAAAAATCAGTCTGCAGTGATAAGAATCGAGGGCTTTGAAAAAGAAGCAGCAATCCAGAAAGGAGTGAGGCAAGGTTGCAGTTTGTCCCCGCTCCTTTTCAATGTTTACATAGAACAGGCAGTAAAGGAAATCAAAGAGAAATTTGGAAAGGGAATCACAGTCCAAAGAGAGGAAATCAAAACCTTGAGATTTGCCGATGATATTGTTATTTTATCTGAGACTGCAGAAGATCTCGAGAAGTTGCTGAATGGTATGGATGAAGTCTTGGGTAAGGAGTACAAGATGAAAATAAATAAGTCCAAAACAAAAGTAATGGAGTGCAGTCGAAGGAAGGCAGGTGATGCAGGAAATATTAGATTAGGAAATGAAGTTTCAAAGGAAATAGATGAATATTGTTACTTGGGTAGTAAAATAACTAACGATGGCAGAAGTAAGGAGGACATAAAATGTAGACTAGCACAAGCAAGGAAGAGCTTTCTTAAGAAAAGAAATTTGCTCACTTCAAATATTGATATCGGAATTAGAAAGATGTTTTTGAAGACTTTCGTGTGGAGCGTGGCATTGTATGGAAGTGAAACATGGACGGTAACTAGCTCAGAAAGAAAGAGAATAGAAGCTTTTGAAATGTGGTGTTACAGAAGAATGCTGAAGGTGAGATGGATAGATCGAATCACGAATAAAGAGATACTGAATCGAATTGGTAAGAGGAGATCGATTTGGCTAAATTTGACGAGAAGAGATAGAATGATAGGACACATCTTAAGACACCCAGGACTTGTTCAGTTGGTTTTTGAAGGAAGTGTAGGTGGTAAGAACGGTAGGGGTAGACCAAGGTATGAATATGACAAGCAGATTAGAGCAGATGTAGGATGCAGTAGTTACGTAGAAATGAAAAGGTTAGCACAGGATAGGGTGGCTTGGAGAGCTGCATCAAACCAGTCTATGGACTGATGACTCAAACAACACAACTTTACATCCCTTTGGCATGTAATGCGTGTATTCAACATGACCTAATAAGCTGAAAGTTTACTTCAAATTTCATATAAACCATGACACTTCTATTAATTCATAATGGTATGAGTTCGATTTCACCGTATTGTACTGGAGGAATGGTGCCGTCTTTTGTCACGAGGTGCTCAGTATGCGCCAATATGTACAGAGATGTATAAGCTAGATGTTGTTGTTGTATTTGTGCTACTTCTTCATATATTCTTCCCATTCCTGGAATTGGCGTGGAAAATTGCCCCCGTCAGAGAGTGGTTAAATATACCAAAATACTCACCGTGAATTCGTTGTTCATTCAAGGCGCTGGCTACATCTATTCTTAGGAACTCCGTAAATGTTATACTTTCATTGTCAGATATCTTATCTTCCTTTGTTGAATTATCTCTCTGACGCATGAATTTAGTTGCTGCGGTACTCATCAGCACTCAGTACAGGTAATTAGTAAAACTAATAAATTAATACCAGAAGTACCGATCTCGTACCTCTGAGCTTGCAGTCGGGAGATGGTAGGTTCGAATCCCATCGTCGTCAAACCTAAACATGATTTTACGTGGTGTACCATTTTCACATCAGGCTGTACTGTACATTAATTAAGGCTACGGCAGCTGCCGTTCCCCATCCTTGCGTCGTTGTAATACGTTGATGTGTTAGGGCGCTATTCAGTATCACCAAAAAGGTACCAGGACTTTCCATACAAGTTAGAAAGTGGTGATACACTCTGTTACGACTGAATATTCTATTTATAAATGTTTCGTATTTTTTCTCATTTATTGGATCATGTTTTATTTCTCCTGTCCCGGACACCCTTGTCGGTAAATGTGCTGCATGCATCTGAATGGCCAGAAGTTTTAGATATACACGAAAGGAAAAGTGTCAGGATTTTGTGTGATCAACTTAAGTTCAAGACTGTAAACTAATTAAAACTTAAAGACAGTACAAGGAAGATAAAATGAAGAGAAAGTACACAGATGATCTCCCCCTTTTGTGAGCAGTCAACTAAAAAGGAGATTCACTATTGTCTGACAATTTCAGGTAGTCATCGATCCCAGAGATACCTTGCTGATGTACTTTATTTGTTACATGAAGATCTTATCTTTATGTTTCAGAAATTTCTATATATGACATATCTATCGTACACTTAGTGATTTCGAACTGTTTTGTGGGTCTAGGTAATTTCGTAACCGTTATCGTGTCCGGCCCCGCGGTGTAGGGGGCAACGCGTCCGCCTGTCACTTGGCGGTCCCGGGTTCGATTCCCGGCCGGGTCAGGGGGGACTGGGTGTTTGTGTCGTCCTTAACGTTCCTTTCCTCACATTCAACACTTTACACTTCCGCCATTCACAAAATACACGCAGGTTCCTCATGGATGGTGCAAGTAGGAACAAATATATCTATACCATTATTTAATAATACTTACCGAGCGGAGTGGCCGTGCGTATTAACGCGCTTCGTGTACACAACCAAACTCTGCATTCGGGAGACGTGTGTGTTCGAACCCCATCTTTGGCTGTCCTGAGAATGGTTTCCCATTTTCACTTCCAGGTAAATGTCGGGATAGTTCTTATTTATAGGCCACAGCCAATTTCTTCCACCTCTTTACCCAACTCAATTCACCATAATTAATTCAAACTTCATTAGCTCCTCCACCGAGGTTGGTGTCAGAAAGGGCATCTGTCCGTAAAACATGCACATTCATGTCGACTCATTCCCGACCCCGTATCAAGAAACGTAGCCATACTTCATATTTAATATTAGATAAATAGTTTTAAGGGCACACCGAATTTGGGTACCATATTTCTGGATTTTTAAGGTCAGGAACATCAGTATTCTAGTTACAGTTAATTTATTGAATAGAAATGTAGGTGCTGATGCATGTTAGGATGGGTCTGAAAGAGGAAGGGGCTAAGAATTGCAAAACTAAATTTGCAGACTTCTTTCATTAATTATTACTGGCCACGCGGATAGAAGAAACGAATTACCGTAGAATTAATGCAAGTGTAAGCTATTTTTTTTTGCTAGTTACTTTACGTCGCACCGACACAGATAGGTCTTATGGCGACGATGGGACAAGGAAGGGCTAGGAGTGGGAAGGAAGCGGCCGTGGCCTTAATTAAGGTACAGCCCCAGCATTTGCCTGGTGTGAAAATGGGAAACCACGGAAAACCATTTCTAGGGCTGCCGATAGTGGGGTTCGAACCTACTATCTCCCGAATACTGGATACTGGCCGCACTTAAGCGACTGCAACAAGTGTAAGCAATTATTCAGTCATCTTGACTCAGTTTCATTGACATGGGGCAGAGGCATTCACAGCTGGAATGTAGATGTTTTCAGTCTAAAATAAGCACTTGTTCCCATGTCCTCTGCAAGGAATTTAGCTGGCTTAAGGTCACGGGTAGTGTCATTCTTTGTTCTCAGTTGTGTTGCTTTAGTACTTATCAGATTGTGTGTTCTCCGTCTCATAATAAATGAAGAATTGTTACGGTACGCTAAATTATTGCAATATGAAATATATTGACATGAATGTTATTGTTGTTCCAGTTCAGAAAATTAGGACGTTGCTTTTATCAGCCATGTGTATTTACGCGTGTAAAGGTAGCGATCTGATAGCGTAGCATTATGCCATTTGGGTATCTGCGCCACTGTCAGTGTTGAGAATTGATTGGAATTAAGACTGGGACTGGTGTTCTTACATTGGGTACAATTCAGCAATTGCCTGACTTACGAGAAGAGAATCCCAGACCTTTCGGTATCGACGAGACGAGATATGGAGAACCGCTATGTAAACGTAAAGTAGCCAAAAGTGCACGTATGAATTGCGTATGTTGAAACTTGGCAAGAGAAATATTTGTGTTAACACATTGAAGATGCTCCATTACAGGAGAATACGAAACTTTGTACTACACTTGTGTACCGCTATTGGAATTAGAGACAAACCATTAAGAAATGCAAACAAAGATATCAATAAGTGTGAAGTTTTCTTCTAGTTAACATCGAAATAAAACACGTTCCTTCAGCAGGCGGCTATATTTTCTTCCGAATCTGTGAAACTATCTTTCCTATGAGATAAGGGAACTTCGGGATTTGAATGACTTTAAATCTTTTCAACCATACCACAGGACCTAAGTTGCAGTTTAAAATGGAAGTGTGTTAGTCGAATGTCATAACTGATTTCTCACATCGGTGGCGGAATTCCGCCTCTTTGGTTCGGATTCCACGTAAAAATACCGGCCCTATTGCCACAACCAGATATCGACAGCCACACAAAAACTGCAGCTTGCATTTTTGTAGTTTTGCGTGGATTTATAATCACAGAGACGTAATTTGCAGGTCGCAAATCCCATTTACATCGACTAGGATTCGAATCATGGCCGTCCAAGTGAAACGTTGGCCACCGTTATCACTGAGCTTCCACGCCTTCCCCATTCACATAATTGTGAATGTCAGACTTCTACTCTAATACCCGTGTACTTGCTTTTAGAAGTGGGATACTAAATAATAATTTCGTATGGCTGTTGCTGCAGCCCTCCTTACCCTCCATGGAGGGTGAGTGGCGTCTGTCGTATGAAGTCCTTCGTGGAACGTGTTATATGTAAGTTGTGGAGGCAATTCATACATTCATGCCCTGGGCCACTGGAATTATCCATTCGCGGTTGCGGCCGAGTATCGAACCTTAGCGCGCCAACACTCAGTCAAGGAGACGGCCAAGGCTGTGATTAAAATGTAGGCTCTGCGAGATTTGCAGAATATCTGCAGTCACACAGTTAATTGTACTTTTAACGTCTGGAGTGTCTGCATCCTTGGCTAAATGGTTAGCGTGCTAGCCTTTGGCCGGAAGGGTTACGGGTTCGATTCCCGGCAGGGTCGGGAATTTTAACCATCGTTGGTTAATTTTGCTGGCACGGGAAATGGGTGTATGTGTCCTCTCCATCATCATTTTCATCCTCATCACGACGCGCAGGTCGCCTACGGGAGTCAAATCAAAAGACCTGCACCTGGCGAGCCGAACTTGTCTTCAGACACTCCCGGCACTAAAAGCCATACGCCATTTCATTTCACACCTAAAGGGTGCTTATGCCTTATTACTATGTAGAAAGCAGTGATCTACGTCACATCTTATTAGGCTAAAGAAAAACAAATGTCATCGATGTTTGATAAGTTTCGATAAAGTTAGCTAGGAAGGGATGGACGGGCACTGAGAAAGAGATCCCTGTTTGAGAATTTATGTACAATTTGATGATATTTTGCTGTAAAGGAGTAAAGAATTAAGAACTGCATTTTCAGTTCTAATTTTGACTTATTCACCATCAAATTATAAATGTACAGTGTCTTCCTAATCGAGGAGAGTAGCGCCCCTCAGCTGTTGGTCACGCATGATTGTTGATGGTAAGAGGATACTGTAGTTACAGAATCTACCCTTAACTTAATAGACAGAAATGTATTATCGATATTTTTCAGAACCGACACTTGTGTCATATGCATTTGGAAAACAAAAAGAAAAAGATTTCTGACACTGGACGGTATAGTTTTTAACCGGTCTTTGTTCTATTCCCTCCTTTAGTATCACAATCATACCATGTGTAGGCTGAGCAAATTAACTACGCGGTACGTATCGCGTAGTTCTGATCTTGCATTCGGGAGATGGTGGTTTAGAATCCCACCACCGCAGCCCTAAGGATGGTTTTCCCTCGTTTTCCATTTTTACACCAGGCAAATACCGAGGCTGATTATTTATTAAAGCACAGTCGTTATCTTACTAATGCTAGCCTTTCCCGTCCTTGTGCCTTCGATGTGTTAGTGCGACGTTTTACCACTACGTATAATTCATTTTAATAAATATTTATGAGTTTCATTTACTGTAAGCAATGAGTTTAGAATAAGTTGCATGAAAGAAATGTGTGTTTTGCTGCTGAACTTGTGCAACATTCAGGATCACTTTGCATTCCAACTAGCTGCGGAAATGGATACCTGTATAGTTGGAAAACCCTCATTCCAGGAATAGTACAAATCAGGCAGGTCGTAGAGGAGGGGAGGGAGAACTTTCATGGCAGGTATTGTTTGTTCCTCAACATCAGTTCTCAGAAGTCGTTCAGTGAAAGGAGTTGGAGGGTAGTGGTGGCAGCGTCTTACCATGTCTTACGGTAAACCAACCCTGTTCCGTACATCAAATCACCAAGTGAAGGCTACATGTTTCCGTATGGTTTATTGCTACCATTTTATATCAATTCAGTCAGTAAAATGCATGCAGTAGAAGATATGAGCTACGACGTGCCGTCGTAAGAAAGGTAAGTTTAACTCAAATTTTAGTTTACTTTTTGAGTATTTATCAGCTTTTTAGACTTTCTGAATTGATTGTGTACATTGTTGTCAAAACCTCGCCGTGGAGATTTATAATAATAATAGTAGATAATGTTAGATAATGCTGATAGGTAACTTTGTTAATATACTAGAACCATAATTCAGTGTGTGTTCGAAACAGGCTCTTGAAATAGGATATTGATATTTTTAGAGTTATGAGCAGTGAGTGCGATCGTTTTTCAGTCTTTATGCCCACGCTTAGAACAATAACACCTTATTATATACCCAATCATTTTAAATAGTAATTATCTTGGAAGGGTTTAAAGTAGGTGCAACGAATCCTTGAGAAACAG
Source organism: Anabrus simplex (assembly GCF_040414725.1). NCBI lineage: Eukaryota > Metazoa > Arthropoda > Insecta > Orthoptera > Tettigoniidae > Anabrus > Anabrus simplex. The sequence continues at coordinate 945,718,693 of NC_090266.1, read as the reverse complement.
AACATACCTGTAATTCGGGAGTAGATAGGAAATATGCCATAAATGAGATATTGTAACTCATTTAAAAACAAACGTGGAAAAAAGTGAACTTAATACCGGTAAGATGATTATAGAAAATGCATGTACTGTAGTATTAGAAATAAGAAATAAAGAATCGCTCTATGCTTCTGTTTTCGTGGATGATAAAAATTTGCGGTACGCGGCGGTAATATAGCCTAATATTCAGTACGTACTAAATTACTAACCATGGGCTTATTATTACGGTTGTTGGGCATTGTCGCAATGTAGTTAGGAGTTGAACGGATACTATAGGAGTTGAATGGATACTAAGCACATGGTATTATTATTATTATTATTATTATATCAAGCTTACTTATAAAGTATTGGAAACGAACTTTCATATATCATTTACATTAACTAGTTTTGATTTAATTTCATTTTACAGCTTGTCCCATGCCTTACTTTGATGTTCAGCTGGACATGATTTTCCATAAATATATCAAGCTGGAAATTACATTGTAGAATGAGTACTATTATTATTTTGATCCATTCGAGAATTGCGTGAAAATTTAAATTACTAACCCTATCAGTTTGTGATTTATGTCAACTGGAGTGATTTACTGGATTTGAAATTTGTTGTGGATTGTGTGCATTATTTAGCTGTACTATTTACCGATATTTATATCTATTTTGGAGCCGATTTTGTTGTATGTTTTGCCTTTCTGTCAGCGCTCTTCTTCCAGGAAGGTATTTTAGTATTGCGTTATGTGTTTCTCGTACAATATGGTTCACCCAATAGCGAATACTTTCATTTATGGCTCTTATCCTGTATGGTGATTATTTATCCCGAGAGGTATTTGATTTAAATTTACTGTTAAAATGTCTGATTATTGTCCGGCTCCTTGGGTGAACGGACAGCGTCGGAGCCTTTGGTTCAGAGGGTCCCTGGTATGATTCATGTAGGGTTTGATGATTTTAATCGCGTATGGTTAATTGCTCTAACTCGGGGACTGGCTATTTTTGTTTATCCCAATATAGGTACTTCTCTTCATACACACACAACACAATACATCACACGTGTTAAGGGCCAAATCCACGCCTAGTAGCGACTCCAAGAAATCGAGTAAAATAGTATGAAGATCTTATTCTTGATTATTAATTGCTATTGGGATACCGTAGGAGGATGATAAATGGATGCAGGTTATGCACTTTTGGGAATTCACTTGTTAATTAAGATAAATGCTTTTAGAATGGAGGTTCCTGTCTCAAAATTATATAATTAGCAGGTACGGTCTCTTTTTACACTTATTTGCTCATATAGACGAGAGAACGTATCTGTGTGCCCTGGTGGGTGCATTTCTCGTCATGTATTCGCATAGCTATCGTGACTAGATCTGCAATCACCTGGAGCAGATGGAACTTGCTACAGCGTTGGTTCAGGACTATAGGAAGTGTATCTCTTTAGCTTTGTCGACGTGAAAATTTCAGGAATTATTGGTGCTGTACAATGCAGCCACTGTCTTATCACATACTGTAGCTTAAGTAGAAATATTTTCTGCATGTAGTACTGTCCTAAGCTTTTTAAAAATATATATTGTGCTTGAGTGATGAACCACTTGCCGTTGATGGATGTGTTTCTAGTGCATGTAATAGTAGAAACATAACTAGTTCTACACCCGCTCAGGGCGTCTGTGTTGTCGACGCAAGTCAAGCCTCTTCTTTGCTGTCAATTGGGTTGAATACACATCGTGTACAAAGCTGTAGGAATTTTGAGGGTTATTGTGGATGGATATTGTCCGACTCATTGCCTGAATGGTCAGCATTGAGGCCTTCGGTTCAGAGGGTCCCGGGTTCGATTCCCAGCCGGGTTGGGGATTTTAATCGCCTCTGATTAACTCTTATGGCCCGTGGACTGAGCATCATATTCAGACAACGCACTACACTGCAAACCACCACAGAAACACGCAGTAGTGATTACATCCCTCCATATGGGGTTGGGGTCAGGAAGGGCATCCGGCCGTAAAATCCACATGTGCGACACAGTTCGCGACTCTACAGGTGTGGGAAAAGCAGTAGGAAAAGAAAGTAGTGTAATACTAATATCTGATTATCCTGGAAATCATACCTACATTATTATTTGAAATGGTAGACTACCATTCCTTACCACCGAATTCGCCTTATACCTAGGCCTACATAGTATATGTGTTTGGAAATGAACTATTAACTTACAATAGTGTAGACGTTTAGGAAATATCTTGGGAAATGGTTTCCTACTTGGCCTTGATCTTCGAAACTTATGACACAGTGCGAGACGCAAGGACCGGGCTGAGTGGCTCAGACGGTTAAGGCGCTGGCTTTCTGAACCCAAGTTGGCAGGTTCGATACTGGCTCAGTTCGGTGGTATTTGAAGGCGCTCAGATACGTTAGCCTCGTGTCGGTAGATTTATTGGCGCGTAAAAGAACTGCGGGACAAAATTCCGTCACCTCGGTGTCTCCGAAAACCGTAAAATAACATTATTAAGAGACGCAAGCACTATTGTTACTTCCTTCCTTTATAGACGACTATATCGTTCATAGGATGTAACTTTGTGCACTTCCCGTTTAGGTTTAAACGTGGAGCGTGCTACGTTGCAAGAGAAAGAACGAGCGCGCGCGGTAAAACGAGAGAGAGGGAGCACGATCACCGACACTTGTTTAATCCCTCTCCAGGGCAAACTTCCGATACTCCGGCGTCTCTAAAAGTTACAGAAATTAAAAAGGAAAAGAATTATATGGGATCCATGTAATTTGTTTCATAGTTAATGCATAACCAAAAACCAAACCCCAGCCCTTGAAGGGCCTTAGCCTACCAACCTACCAACCGACCGCTGCTCAGCCCGAAGGACTGCAGGTTACGAGGTGTCGTGTGGTCAGCACGACGAATCCTCTCGGCCGTTATTCTTGGCTTTCTAGACCGGGGCCGCTATCTCGCCGTCAGTTAGCTCCTCAATTCTAATCGCGTAGGCTGAGTGGACCTCGAACCAGCCCTCAGGTCCAGGTAAAAATCCCTGACCTGGCCGGGAATCGAACCCGGGGGCTCCGGGTAAGAGGCAGACACGCTACCCCTACACCACAGGGCCGGCCAGTTAATGCATAACACCCAATATAATTTGGTACAATCGTGTTGACCAACTGAAAAGCATAAATTTCATATATTAGGCAATACTGAAAGTGCCTTCCAACATGATAATGGTTTTATTCACATCATATTATGTTCAAGAAACATTTCTATAGACGTAGTAAATACTCTCTCATTCACCAAAAGTAATAAGACAAAGGAAAAACACATGGAATTAATGCATTTATAGGAAAATTAAAAAAAATGAATCCTCACAGGATTTTTCAAGAATGTAATCATGTTCATGACTTATTTCTCTCAGAAAAAAAGTCCACAAAGGAAATGTGCACATGTTCTTTCCACAGTTTTCACAATGGTACCTTGTGAAACGATTCTTTTTCACACCACAGTCTTACATCTTTTCCTTGATTCTGAGACTTTTGGATGGTTTTCTTCCTGTTCTTTTTGTGATGTTGCTGTATCTCTCTAGAGTTTTTCAGTGATGTGTTTGGTAAGAGATTTTATCTCTCGTCTTCTGAACATGTGAGCTTCTACTAGCTGGACTGATAGCTTTTTTAGGAAATGATGCCTGCTCCCTACAGCAGGGTTGTTATTGCCAATGTATATAATTTGTGAATTTATTCCAGCAATGTTTAGCATGTAAAAAAGTACTACCATGGGCCAACGTCTAGTTTTCATAGAAATGTATGTTGCACAAAGCTGATCCGTGGTGTTATGTCCTTCTGAAATGCATATTCACTTGATTTCACAGGTCTCTTTTTACATTGGTAAAACTTGGTGGTATTTCAGTCTTGTTTTTATGGATTGTTCTGAACAACTGTCAATTTTTCCTTCAACATATCATCTACCAATTTTATACTAGTGAACCAGTTATCCATAGTGATGTTTCTACCAGTTCTGTAAGCCTCTTTACAATATTTGTAGGACTGTTGCTAACTGGAAAAGGACCGTCTGGTTGTTTCCCAGCATATACCTCTAAATTCAGAGTGTAGAACATCCGTGCATCTGCTAGAGCAAATATTTTAATGCCATATTTTTTGGGCTTGCTGGGAATACTTACTGAGTCAGTCCTATTCTACCTTGCGGTGTCGAGGTTTTCCAGCGGGTTCTGTCTCGGGCCAGCTCCTTTACTTTCCTCCATTCCCCACCTCTGGCTTCCACAGCTGCATTTACATCTTCTTCCCACGTTCTTCTGGGTTTGCCGCACGGTCTAGCTCCTTGCATTCTGGCATCCAAAGCTTGTTTAGCCATTCTCTTATCCTCCATTCTTTGGACATACCCAAACCATTGTAGTTGACTCTGTTCAGTTTTCTCAAGAACAGGTGAGACGTCAAGACTGGTTCTGGTGGTCTGATTCCTGATTCTGTCCCTTCTCGTTTTCCCTTCAATTTTGCGGAGTAATCGCATTTCTGATGCCTGAATTCTACTCCGATGTTTGCTGGTCAATGCCCAGGTTTCACAGCCATAGAGCAAGGTTGGCAGATATATCACCTTGTACACACGGATTTTCGTGGATTTAGACACAGAAGGGTTGTTACGAAAATTTCTCTTCAGTGCATTGAAGAGCCGCCCTGAGGCTTGGGATTGAGCTATAATTTCGCCATCTATTATTCCATCTTCCTGCAATGTGGCTCCAAGTTATTTAAAATTGGTGGCCTGCTCCAATATTGTACCCTCATTCAGTGCAATTACTGTGAGGTAGGCTGCCGTGTCATCATCATGGTCTGAGTTTTTCTAGCATTGACTTTCATGCCCCTCTTTACCAGCTCTTCTTCCCAGATTAACAAGTTCTTTTGTAGATTCCTTTCTGACTCTCCCAGCAGCAATATGTCATCAGCAAAGGCACAATGGGTGATATACACTGGCCTCAGAAACTTACGGCCGAGCTTGAATTTCTGCACCTTCCCATTACTTGATTTGATCACATCATCCATTAAGGTAATGAAAAGAAGTGGGCTGAGGATGCAGCCTCGTTTGAGTCCCACTGAGGTCTCAAACACCTGAGACTCTGCATTGCAGGTTCGAACATAATTCTGTCTTTGACTGTACAGGCTTTGAATTGCTTCTGTTAGCTGTTGATCAACATTTCTTTCCAAATTTCAACTCTCGGAACGGTGTCAAGCGCTTTCTCTAGTTCGATGAAGGTGAGATGCGCCTCTTTTCCGTACCTCATCAGTGTTTTGCTCATCTGTCTTATGGTAAAAATGAGGTCCTGGGTGCTTCTTCCGAAACCCACACTGCACTTCATTGAACTGTGGATCTACAACTTGCCTTAATCTATCTTCCAGGATCCTTGCATATATTTTTCCCTGCACGCTCAGGAGCAATATGCCACGATGGTTTGTGCAATCTCTGTTGTCCCCTTTCTTGAATACTGGAACAATTACACTGTACTCCCAGTCAGTTGGAACCTTCTTTGTTTTCCAGGCCAGGTTGATAATACGGTGGAACATATGTTCACCACTTTTGCCCATAACTTGAGCATCTCAGGTGCTATCTGGCCGTGGCCAGCAGCTTTGCCTAGCTTCATTTTCATCAGTGCACGCTTTAGTTCCTCAATACGTAATTCCTCACAGGTCCAATCTTCCTCTTGATGCTGCCATTCTTCTCCAGATTGATTGTTATCCTCAATTTCCATATTTCCTCCGAGCAGTTCTTGAAAGTGTTCTTTCGACCTTTCCATGATCTCATTTTCACTTGGGAGGAAGTTTCTGCTTTTGTCCTTTATGAACTTGAGAGGACACTGCTTCCCTGTTCGCAAAGATTTCAGTACCCTGTAAAACAGCTTTTGGTTATTTTGTAGGTTTACTTCCATTGTTTCTCCAAACTTTTCCCATGACTGTTGTTTTGAATCTTTCACTGCGTTCTTCACTGCAGTCCTTTGTTTTTTGTAGGCCTCATAATCACTTGGGTCTTTAGTGAGTAAGTATTTCTTCCACAATTCCTTCTTTTCCCTGACTACTTCCTTCACCTCTTCTGTCCACCATGGTATCCTCTTCTGATGTTGCCCTTCCCTAGACTTTCCACAGACCTTGGCTGCAGCTTCAAGGATTACCTTCTTGAACAGGCACCGTGTCTCTTCCAGTTGGTCTTCTCCCTCAGGTGGCAATTCCAGTAGATCAATCCGTTGTTTCACGGCATCTTGGTAGGTTTGCTGGGTGGCCTCTTCTCTCAATTTATGCACCTTCATTCTTTCTTTAGGTTTCCTTGTGTTAACTGAGTTTTTGGTCTTGATGTTAATGTGAAGCCGCATAACTACCAAATAGTGATGGCTTCCAATCTCGTAACCTCTGTATACTCTGGCATCCTAGATATATCTCCACTGGCTACATGGCACTAGGATGTAGTCAATACCGGGCTGAGTGGATCAGACGGTTGAGGCGCTGGCCTTCTGAACCCAACATGGCAGGTTCGATCCTGGCTCAGTCCGGTGGTGTTTGAAAATGCTCAAATACGTCAGCCTTGTGTCGGTAGATTTACTGGCACGTAAGAGAACTCCTGCGGGATTAAATTCTGGCACCTCAGCGTCTCCGAAAACTGTAAAAGAGTAGTTAGTGGGATGTAAAGCAAATAACATTATTGATATTATTATTGATGTAGTCAGTAATGGATTTCTCATTGCGGCTGGCGACTTCTCTTGTGTAGCGGTGTGCTTCTTTGTGTGGGAACATAGTACACTGACTGACAGAGCAAATGCAACACCAAGGAGGAGTGGTTCGAAAGGGATGAAAGTTGGGGAAAAAACAGAGTCGGCATGGAAGAATAATTGATGTTTATTTCAAACCGATATGCAGGTTACACAATGCGCACGGCATCGACTCAGTAGGATGTAGGACCACCGCGAGCGGCGATGCACGCAGAAACACGTCGAGGTACAGAGTCAATAAGAGTGCGGATGGTGTCCTGAGGGATGGTTCTCCATTCTCTGTCAACCATTTGCCACAGTTGGTCGTCTGTACGAGGCTGGGGCAGAGTTTGCAAACGGCGTCCAATGAGATCCCACACGTATTCGATTGGTGAGAGATCCGGAGAGTACGCTGGCCACGGAAGCATCTGTATACCTCGTAGAGCCTGTTGGGAGATGCGAGCAGTGTGTGGGCAGGCATTATCCTGCTGAAACAGAGCATTGGGCAGCCCCTGAGGGTACGGGAGTGCCACCGTTTCGAAGGAAAATCCAAAATTCTTTACCGATTTTTTTGAGTTTCGTACCATAAAACAAAAAATATTAAACTAACAGTTTTGTATAACGCAATCAAAATTTTGTGCCATTTCTTCACCCAAAAAATTAGTTTAATGAAAAAAAACACATAAATTTTCAAAATGTCATAAAATTTCCAAAATTGTTATAATCTTGAAATTGTTTTCACCAAGTTGAAGTATATCATTCATAGAATGTTGTGAACTAGGATCTTCTAATTATCAAAAACAGAAAGTGAGCTAGACATAATTTTTGACAAAAGTTTAAAAATAATTAATCACCCGTGTTACAATGGCTATAAAAATAATAATAACAATAACAATATTCACAATATTAACAAAGTACTAGTTTACAACATTCCCACATTCATTGGCTTTAATTTAATCTATCATTGATTTTTCTATCTCAATTTTAAGGATATTTAAATTTATTTGAAATATGGGAATGTGTGCAAAAAATTACATTCAAGAAAAACAGCACTGAAGTTTTAGGACTAAGTTATGAACATAACCCACTTATTTGGGCACCTAGAAACTTGCCTGCTCCATAGGTTGGACCCTCTTTTAGAAGTTGCTTGTCTTCTTTTAGTTTTCTTCTGCCTCTCAAGGACTGCCTCCTCTGCTTTTGTTCTGCAGTACTTTGATTTGCACCTTTGTGTAATGGTATTGCATCAGCTTCAAGTACACCAGATGATGTGTACTTGCCAGGAGCAATTCCCATCTTCTTCAGTATTTCTATTTCCACTCCGTTCTCCCAGTTGAAATGGCAAACAACATCCATCACTCCTAATTTTAAGGTATCAAGCCCCACATTTATGTCTCCTTAGGACACCTTCTCCATACCATGGCATTGAATGACTCATTATTTTGAGTCAATCCATGGAAGGACTTAGCATTTCTGGATTGGTGAGTCGCTCATATATAGGCTTCACTGCTTGAAGAATGCCAAAGGACAGGCCTGGTTTGAATTAAAATTGTTCTATCTCATTATTTGCTTTAGCTCACTGATATGAGCACCAGCTGTCAGTTCCTACAGGACACCAATGGTAGGTGGGACAGTCCTTTGTTGCTGTCAAATGGTACAATGTGGCCCATATGCCATTTGACATGATGTGAATACCGCTGTGTTGGAACGTAAAGCAATTCCAAATAATTTTGCATCTTATCGATGAGTGCTCCTGTCAGTTGGGAAATTCATAATCACAGTTGCTGCAAAACAATGCAAGGGACATTCCCTAAACAAATCTCAGAATTTCTAGGTTTTTACAAAAAACTGTATTACAGCTGAAGCAACTAGGGAAAGCTAATGCAAATAATATACGTGTAAAGCACTCTATGTCAATAATGATATTGTAAATGTCACTAACACTATCAGATTCAATATTTACAGATGAAAGTTTGGACTGAGAATCACTAGAAAATGATTCCCTTACATTAGGCCTACTTTCCGTCTCACTATTTATACTGATAGCACAAGTAACACTGACATTCACCATGCTATGTCTGTTTCCATGAAAATTTCTCTTTTTCTTTGCTCTACATCGGCTTTTAGAACTCATTTTATACACACTCACAGAGAAACAAACTCTTTGGTCACAATGTGAAAGACCACTTGGCCACAAGGAAGGTTTGTTTATATCCGTTGCCTATCAATGGAATAAAAGTCTTTGGAATATACAAGTATTGACATCTGTTAGTCAGAACTATTAACTACGGTATGTACTCAGGAGGCAAGCCGCACCAACGAGGTTTACATGTAAGCAGGACACTGCAGCCACGCCCCTTATCACGCGCGCACGTGGCTATTTAAATCTTATTTTCGGATACTTACAGTTGGAATATATGTATGAATTATATCCCATTTTGAAGTAGAGACTTCAAGCTTTCATTTCCAGTGAAAAAATTAAAATGGCATTTTTGGGCAAAAAAGACGATTTCGAACGTTAATACATACATTAACGTGCCTTGAATACACACTAGAGGTGACGTGGAATCATACGCAATAGCGCCCCAAAACATGATGCCGCGTTGTCTAGCGGTAGGGCGCTCCACATTTACTGCCGGATTTGACCTTTCTCCACGCCGACGCCACACTCGTCTGCGGTGACTATCACTGACAGAACAGAAACGTGACTCATCAGAGAACATGACGTTCCGCCATTCCCTCATCCAAGTCGCTCTAGCCCGGCACCATGCCAGGCATGCACGTCTATGCTGTGGAGTCAATGGTAGTCTTCTGAGCGACCGCCGGGAGTGCAGGCCTCCTTCAACCAATCGACGGGAAATTGTTCTGGTCGATATTGGAACAGCCAGGGTGTCTTGCACATGCTGAAGAATGGCGGTTGACGTGGCGTGCGGGGCTGCCACCGCTTGGCGGCGGATGCGCCGATCCTCGCGTGCTGACGTCACTCGGGCTGCGCCTGGACCCCTCGCACGTGCCACATGTCCCTGCGCCAACCATCTTCGCCACAGGCGCTGCACCGTGGACACATCCCTATGGGTATCGGCTGCGATTTGACGAAGCGACCAACCTGCCCTTCTCAGCCCGATCACCATACCCCTCGTAAAGTCGTCTGTCTGCTGGAAATGCCTCCGTTGACGGCGGCCTGGCATTCTTAGCTATACACGTGTCCTGTGGCACACGACAACACGTTCTACAATGACTGTTGGCTGAGAAATCACGGTACGAAGTGGGCCATTCGCCAACGCCGTGTCCCACTTATCGTTCGCTACGTGTGCAGCACAGCATTTCACATCATAAGCATACCTCAGTGACGTCAGTCTACCCTGCAATTGCCATAAAGTTCTGACCACTCCTTTTTGGTGTTGCATTTGCTCTGTCAGTCAGTGTATTTGCTATTACAAAGTCATTTCCTGCACATATGTCCAGGAGTCTTCTCCCACTGTCATTCTGGTGAACCTCTCTGTATTTCCCAAGCAGGCCGTCCATTCCCTCTGAGTTAATTCCAACTCTGCCATTGATGTCGTCTACTGTTCTTTGCAATTCATCATAAAACCTGTCTTTCTCTTCTGAGATGTCATCTTCATTTGGTGCGTATACGGCAATGAAAGTAGTGTCTTCATTGGTGCTGCTGTTGAGAGTTAAAGTCACTGAGATCATTCTTTCGTTGATGAATTTCCAGCACTTGACATAATGTCTGTAGCCTTCGGGGCTAACTGTGCCGACTCCTCCCTTTGCTCTCTGTTCCTTGTCCACGCCTGAATGAAGCATTAAGAACTTTTCACCACTGCTTGGTTCCATTAGCTGTTCTTGCCATCAAAAATCAGCCCTGGAAATATAAGCCATTTTTCTATAAGTGCACTGTTAGATAATTTCGTTTTAGGCATGTTGAACTATATTCACTAACAGATGTTCTTTCACTGGTGACTTGACACATTATGTCCCTTCTTACTATCTGCTACTTGTTCTTCTGAGATAATCCTCTCCCTAACTGTTATGCAGGAAAAGAGAAATAGAGGTGAAGTAAGACAATGATGAATAGGCTCAGTTTCTGATCATTTAAAGGTAAGATGTAAATGTAAAAGTAAATGTGCTCTAGTCTAGAGAATTAGTCAAAAACATAGGATTGTGGATGCATTTAACAAATTCACACGGGCTTGCAGACTATGACAAAAGACATAGCAGTATATTTAAGGATGTATGTACCTATTTTCACACTGCTAAACAAATGCTTTAAAACCATCCCATAGGATGTTAACATTTTCATTTACCATTTTCTACTTATCATAATTACTTTTTAAAAACTCTGGTATGCCTGTCTTATTATCCATATGGTATTGTCTAATAATCCTAGTTTTATAATCTTCCTTTCTATTGATTAATTTTTAATTCTGACAAAAATAGCTTTGTGTAGACCTGGGATTTTAAGGCAAGTGCATATTTTGTTCCTTACAAAATAACATGAAATTTTTTAAATATGTTGATGTTTCATGACAATCCCTTACATTTATAGTTTTATAGTGCTCTAAATACCTATTTGGACCTTTAGAGCCTATTTTACTATTTTAGTGCATAAAATGCCAATTTCATATATTTAAAGTAAAAATCAACTTCTGTAATTTTGCGATCATGTAATGGACATCGCTGAAAAGACCAGAACAGCAGAGGGTGGGTTTTTCACAGAAAATTCATCTTCCCAGACAACTGTTGCCAAAGGAATGCTAAGTGACTGTAGCAGATAACATTTTCTTAATTTGCCTAATATCACAACTTTTTGTAAGGTAAAAGTTCAGTTGATGGCTGAAGCGGTGTGTGTAAAATGCCCCAGGCTGCTTATTTAAAATCAGTGCTTGGGTTCCAGTAAATTTACCTGACATAATTGATGCAACATCAAACCCATGAGCCTGACAATCCTGAAAGTTCAATCAAACTTTTCAATGTGACTGGAAGCGGGGACCCTCCTCTGCTTTACATATCATACTCATTGCACCTATTTCAAGTTCCAAGATATTAGATTGCAGCCTTTTAGAACAGTCTACCATTAAGACCAAGTCGTTGGCGTAGGACAAACTGCTCACTACATTTCTTCCTAACTGAATCTTTCCCTGCTGCTTTCTACCCTTCAGCTGCTGACCATGTGAACTAAGGTGAAGGGTTTCAACCTTATCTAACCCCTGTGTATGTACCTTGAACCCAGAACTCATTTTACCGTCAATTCTCACTGAGGCCCTATTATCAACATAAATGCCTTTATTGCTTTTAATAATATATCCTTTATCGCATATGAAATATTACAAATTATATAAATAAAATTGAAATCTGTCTAAATAACAACAATAATAATAATTAATAACAATTGCAATATGATTAAAATAAACAAATATGAATAAATTGAAATACATAATCGCCTCATGCTTGGGCATCAGTTGTAATCTAATTCAAAATATATTAATAAATATCTGAATAAAAAATAAATAAATTAAATTAATAAAATAATTAATCGAAATGTCCATAGTATGAGCACCAGAGTTCATCAGAATGGATACCTCATATTTGATAGAGCATGATAATTCTATCTCTCCAAAAATGACTAAATATGTAGGAACTGCACCTAGGTTCATCAATAACTCCACTGATTCCAAAATAACTAACCGTATTCTGAATAACATCTGTGCATGTGCACCTCATCAACACACCAAAATATACATAAAATACACTCACAAAGTACTGCTGGAAGACACCATATTTACAACAGCATAACTAAAAGCGAGGACCAAGCTACCAATGAAAGTACATTATAAAGCATATATATGTGGATGAATACCCTTCACTGTCTCTGTGTATCAACACAACTTCATATTCTCATTATTGGCACTTGTTATTTCATATTGATACTCTACCTTATAATTCTGTATTCACTGATTCTAACACTTGGTTTAAAGATACATTCACTTGAGCAACACACGCTTGTTGTTTGAAAACATAAATTCTGGAAAGTCTGAGATACAGTACCCCATAGCTTTCACCAACATACGAGGCGTGTTTTTTAAGTAAGGTTCATTTAAGAATAAGTACACAACGAAAGGTTATTTCAAAAAAGTAAATTTATTTTCAGAAAGTACATACTTCACTCTATTTTTTGACATAGTTGCCAAGTTTGTTCAAACACTTATCATACCTCGTAACCAATTTTAAAATATCCTCTTCATAGAAACTTGCCACCTGCTCCGATAACCAAAAGCTCACTGCTGTTTTCAGGAAATTCGTTTGAGAGACTTGTTATTGTGAAGCGCCTCTTCTCACGAATCTTCGCTTCAACTGAAGCCACCAAATCATCTGTAATCAAAGAAGGGCGACCGGAGCAGTCCTCATCATGGATGTTGTCGCAGCCATCTTTGAATTGTCATACCCACTTACGCACTTTGCTTTCACTCATAACAGTATCACCGTACACCTTGCAAATCTGTCGATGAATTTCTGCAGCAGACAGGTTCCTTGCTGACAAAAACCGTATCACTGACCGAACCTCACGCGGCGAGCTATACAGGTTAGCTACAGAGCTAAACCTGAGCACAGTTGTTCCTGAGGCATGCCGGTACATGACGCACATGCTCGTTGCGATATGCACGCGAACTGCTAGTGTCTACAAAAAACGGACCTAACTTAAAAAGCACTCTTTGTATAATACCAAGCTGCCACATGTAATACAATACCAAGTGCCTGGGCACTCCACAGTTGTAGGTTAGTACCACACTTCACATTCTACAAACATTATAAGACCACATTCCACCAAAGTTACATCTTCTCTTCCTACCAAAGTTTGAAGTCCCGTCCCCTGCTGTTTTCACATATGCCTATATAGATCTCAGCTTCCCTCTACTCTTTCATGATATGTCTAGATTGATGTTGGCCATCCAATCATGAGAGTGGAAGATCCACTTGTCATTCCAAGACCATGCCCTGAACCACTTCCGGATCCCAAGACAATAGCATCAACGGCCTCTGGGCTGTTCCACATGACTCGTGACTCGTACAAAGTTTCCAAGTTGTAAATAGCACTGTTTTCCCATCTGCTTATACAAAACAAATGACTCATATCACATAATAATAATAAAATTATTATTATTATTAATAATAATAATAATAATAATAATAATAATAATAATAAAATGAATAATGACAATATATCCTACTTTTGAATACAGTACAAGTGTGTGATATATGTAGTGTCAGAGATAATCCCCTTGGTACTCTGTCCTATGCCTTTTTTAGATCTACAAAACATCAGCATAACTGTCTATTCCTCTGGTAACATTGCCTGGTGTTTACCGGACAAATTTAATTAAAACTCAGCCATACACGCTTGATAGACTCTGTAACTGTGCCATCTAGCAGGCCAAGATTAAAATGGAACATTGAAATTGATGAGCTGACAGCCAGATGGAATTGAATATGTCCACACCTGGTAGCTGAGTCTGTTCGATTATTATTAATTATTATTATTATTACTATGTGGCACATATTGAATACCTGATCCTTACAAGCCTCTCCATACTCATCAATCAATCGTCAATGATCTGCATTTAGGGTTGTCGCCAAGGTGACTTATTCCCTAGTATTTTTTTACCTAGCTTTTTCTTAAATATTTTCAAAGAACTTGGAAATTTATAGGAACATTTCCCTTGATAATTTATTCCAATCCCTTACTCCTCATCCTATAAATGAATATCAGCCCCAATTTGTACTCTTGAATTCCAAATTTATATTCATATTATGATCTTTCCAACTTTTAAAAGCACAAACTTATTTGTATACTTATGTCACTTCATGCCAACTCTCCACTGACAGCATGAAACATACCTTATAGTCAAGCACCTCGTCTCCTTACTCTCAAGTCTTCCCAGCCCAAAATTTGCAACATTTTCATAAAACTACTCCTTCGTCGGAAATCACTCAGAACAAATCGAGCTGCTTTCTTTAGAATACTGGGCCGATGACCTTTGATGTTAGGCCCCATAAAACAACAAGCATCATCATCATCAACCCTAGAATATTTTGGTGAGAGTCCCATAACACTGGAACTTTACTCTAACTGCAGTCTTACCAGAGGCTTATAATCCCTCTCCTTTACATCCTTACTACGTCCCCTAAATACTCTTTCAAGCATGTGAAGAGATCTGTAACCTTTCTTAACGACCACATTAATATGTTTATCCCAATGAAGATCATTCCTTATATAACACCTAAGTACTTACATTGTACCCTATGAAGTACAACACAATAATTAAAACTGAGAGGAATTTTCCTCTGTACCACACTTCACATTCCACAAACATTATAAGACCACGATCCACTACAGTTACATCTCGTCTTCCTACCAAAGTTTGGTCTGAAATCACACTGGTTTTCATCCAACATACTCTCAACCACTAATTGCCTTTTTCCAAACTGCCAGTGAATACCTCGCCTGGTGTACAGATCAATGAAGTACTGTGATAGTTGTTGCAATCCTTTCTGTTCCCTTGCTTATAGATAGGTGTACCCTATATTTTAACACTTCAGGTCAAATTTTATCTATTCCTAATCCTTAATGGCAGCGGCGTTTATTTATCATCCTTTCCACTTCTTCAAGTGAGATTTGACTATCACAGTTCGCCTCCGCAATGGCTCGGTTTTCCACAACGTCAACAGAGAAAGTTCCTTGTACTACTACTAATAATGTTATTGGCTTTATGTCCCACTAACTTATTTTATGGTTTTTGGAGATGCCAAGGTGCTGGAATTTAGTCCCACAGGAGTTCTTTTACATGCCAGTAAAACTACTGACACGAGACTGACATATTTGAGTACCTTCAAGCACCACTGGACTGAACATGGATCGAACCTGCCAAATTGGGGTCAGAAGGCCAGCACGTCAACCGTCTGAGCCACTCAGAGGATTTTCAAAATACACTGGAGGAAAATCAAATCCCAACACCAAGAAATCTTTAGTTTAGAGGAATGCAATTTAGACCAAGCAATAATGTCTAGTTAACAGATTTATTTGATTAAAGTTTCCAGGTCACAGGTTCAAGTATGCGTGAGAAGACATGTGACATGGTGCTACAGTTATAAATGCTGTAGTCACCATGTTTCAGTCCAGACATGCAAACTTGCATATGTGTCATTTTATGGGATGGAGTTCCATGCCTGTTGCACTCGATCACTGAAATCGGCAACGGTTATTGCTGGTATTGGACGACACTGGATTTGTCAACCCATAATGTCCCATATGTGCTCAGTAGGTAAAAGGTCTGGTGATATCGCAGGCCATGGCAACTGGTTGACGTTCTGTAGAACATGTTGGGTGACAGCAGCAGTATGAGGACGAGTGTTATCCTGTTGGAAAACATGAATACTGCGGATGAATGGAAGCACAACCAGTTCAATCACCAATCGGATAAACTAATCCGCTGTCATTGTGATAATGATGAGAGCGCTCCTGCTGTCAAGGGCAATCGCTTCCAAGACAATAACTCCTGGTGTAAGTCTAGTGTGTCGATGCCACTGATAGCTGGTTCCAAGCACTCTCCTAGCCTCCTCGTTACAAACCTATGGGCACCAACACAGGAATGGTTCTCATCCGAAAACACAACATACATTCATCCCACCCTGCTATGAGCTCTAGCTTGACACCACTGAAGCCCCAGATGTCAGTGATTTGCAGTTAGTGGCATGAATACTACAGGACGTCTGGCTTGGAGCTTTCCCCCAAGTAATCAATTTGTTACAGTTTGCTGTGTCACTCTAATGCCAACTGGAATTATTCAAGATTAAAAAAGAAGAATAATCTTATTTATGAGGTATGAACCCATTAGCTCAAATTTAGCTTATACATGTCCCGATTTTCCTTTATCTAGTAAAACTTGGTTTTGGAATTTAATTTTTTGCCAGTATACTTCTACTTGTCCAGTGATACCCTGGGATCTAATATTTTACCTGATTTACCCAAAACACTTTTTTTATGTGGGTGTATTTGAAGCTCTGATGGCTCGTGTAGATGCAGAACAATCCACCGCAGCCATGAAGCGAATATGGCAGTCTTCCCTCTCTGTAGTGGCTCGTGTGCAGAAAGGTCTTCTTGATATAGTGCCTTCCTGTGACCATTGTTGCCAACATTGATTCCCTGTGGGTACATCCCTGCCGAGTCTTTCTGCAATATCGCAGAATGAACATGCACCTTCATGTAGCCCTATTACATGGTTTTATTCAAATTCAGCAAGCTGCTGATACTGCCTTCTTCATCTTGTTAAGGCATGACTACTACCTATCTCATAATATCAACATCAGAAGATGTCTAACGCTCGCTAAGTGTACAGGAGGTATGTAAAGCAGACTTGCTTTTCAAGGTAGTAGTGGTGCTGCTAACACCACTCTTCGTCGACTAGTGCGCAAACTTAATGGGCCATCATCTTTCAGATGTGCAGACACATATCCCGATTTTCCTTTATCTAGTACAACTTGGTTTTGGAATTTCATTTTTTGCCAGTGTACTCCTACCACATGTCTAGTGATACTCTGGAATCTAGGATTTTACCTGATTTACCCAAAACACTATTTTTTTTTTCTTTTTCACTACTGCTTGACCAAGCCTTTCCAGGTTATTACTGAAATCTTCCCATGATTTCTTCCTGGATTCAACAATAATTTATTTTGCTCTGTTTCGTTCTTCTACATACAATTCCCTGTCTGCTTTTGTCCTTGTTTGGGGCATTTCTCATATAACCTTCCTTTTCAGTAATCATATCTATGTACTTTGGTCAAGTTTCCTTATTCTGGAGATTTTCTAACTTTATTTGCTGCAGACAGATTTCACTTTTACTTTCCTAGGCCTAGATATACTTAGTTCAGTTCAGATCAGATAATGATCTGCACTGTTAAAATTCCTCTAATATACCCACACGTTTCTAATAGATTTTCTGAATTCAAAGTCTATTGTAGTACCCATCGTTGATGGGATAACCATTGACATAGGCCTATGCAAAGTTATCTAACTCCCTAGCTATTTTCAGCCAATATTCAGGCATGCTGTTTTACTCAGACACAACAGTAATCCTATCTATCAGAAATGAATGGCAGCAGAAGACACAAATCACATCACAACAATGATCAATGTAATGTTATTGTTGGTCAGTTTTATGATCTTTCGATATTGCAGGCCTTCACATTTAATTTTCTACCGACTTTTTGACATTAGGGCATCTAACGTCATAAGATTCCTGCTTTCATGACTCCCACTTCTCTTGTTCTCCAAGCGATTGTTTCTTTACATTTTTCTAATTTCTTATAATCATCTTCACAATTTTCCATGTTGAAATGGATCAATGACCATGCAGTTTTAAACCTTAAGGCAATCATGACAAACCATCATCAGTTAACATGATTGAACAATATTTCCATGTTAGCAATGCTCTGCGTTGATATGGACTGAGCAACAAAAGTCTAGATTCATGAATACTTTTGTAGTCAGTACGGTACAACTGTACAAGAAATAAATGATTCTAAATTTTATTCTGTATAACTTATGCTATATAGTACTTTACAATAGAGCCAATAACATAGGTATACTCATGTTCACAAAAACTAGAACACCTTGAAAGACTAGGGATAGGAAGTTCATATTCACAGGATACGTACATTAGTATGTTCTGAAGAAATGAATAGCATTTGAACCAGGTCGGCCCTCAGGTTCAAGGTCCACATTGATATCTCAGCGCACCACCACCACTGGTGAAATGTGGCTATGGCTCTCGTTGTCGCTCTAAACCAAAGGCAACGGATCAGTGTGATTTGAGCAGACGTGAAGGATGCCTTGGAGGCATATGCGAGAACCATACCGTCAAATGGTTTGAGTTTGAAAGAGGGCACATTGTTGACATGAGAGAACGTGATGCATCCATCCGAGAAATGGCTGCTGGTGTGGAACGAAGTGTGTCAGCAGTGGAACAGGTGGGTACAGAATGGTTCACAGAAGGCCGTAGACCACGACGGGATGGGTCTGGATGCACCATCCAGACCACCCCCGAGAAGATTTACACCTCATCCGAATGGCATTGCAGGACAGATCTGTGTCCTGATCGGGCTCTGGCGCAACACTGGACCAGTGTAACACATCGTAAACTATCAGGAGTGACAGCCTGTCACCGTTTATTCTGGTCTGAGTTTCCGGCGTGTCGTCCACTTCTTTGCCTACCTTTGACTAATGTGCATAAACCTGCTAGACTGCAATGGTGTATGGAACGACGTCACTTGGGACAGGAATGGAAGCAGATAGTGTTATCAGACGAATCCAGGTACTGTTGTTTTAAAATGATGGCTGCATTTTGGTTCGCCGTTGACAGGGGTAGAGGCATCGTATTGACTGCATTCCCATAAGACGTACAACGCCAACTCAAGGCCTTATGGTGTGGGGTGCTATGGGGGTACTACCACAAATCACAGTTGGTGTGTGTCTAGGGCACTGTGACCAATTTGACCTTTATGAATGACATCGTGCGACCCTTAGCCATACCCTTTCTGCACGACAACAGGACAATGTGCAACCACGTGTTGCAGCACGAGCACGTGCCTTGTTGTTGTCACAGAATGTCAGCCTGTTCCCCTGGCCCACCCGATCACCGGACTTGTTGCCAGTCAAAAATGTGTGGGACATGGTGAAACGACAGGTGTGGCGCTGTGACCCAATGCCAACCAAAGATGAACTGTGAAACAAGGTGAATGCATCATGGATGGCTATACCCCAGGTCGCCATTTGCGCCTTATACGTGTCAATGCCATCATGCATGGAACAAGTTATCAGTGCCTATGGAGGACCCAGTGCCTACTAGGCAACAAGACACATGCTGAACCTAGGTGACTGAAATGTTATCTGCAGAACATACTAATGAACATGTCCTGTGAATATGAACATCCTATCTCTAATCTTTGGAGGTGTTCTGTTTTTATGAACATGAGGGTATTTAAAAATTCAATTTTAGGCATCTTCCCATAAACTACAATTTGATCCAGGGCAAAATATAAGATTTATTTATAGCCTAGACTGTAGTGCCTTATTTCCGAACTTTACATATCAATTTTCATCTGTTCACCCATTTTGTCGTGGTTCGTCGTTGATATAAATTTTGCAACTATAAATTCATGAATATCTGTGCTATCGTAGCCAGTACGGTAAAAAAAGTATGACCGGTCAAGTTGGCTGTGCGGTTAGGGGCGCCCAGCTATGAGCTTGCATCTGGGAGATAGTGGGTTCGAACCGCATTGTTGGCAGCCCCGAAGATGGTTTTCCGTGGTTTGCATTTTCACACCAGGCAAATACTGGGGGTGTACCTTAATTAAGGCCACAGCTGCTTCTTTCCCACTCCTATCCCATTGTCGCCATAAGACCTATATGTGTCAGTGCAATGTAAAACAAACTGTAAAAAAAATGTATGAGATATAAATGATTAGAAATTTAATTCTGTATAATTTTAGTTATCTAATATTTATCTATTGTGTTTGTTGTTTAAAAGGGCCGAGCATCTGTCTGCATTAGCATGAACCAGAACTGTTATTTGCTCTTCAGATAACTTGTCACCAACACATTTTTCACCTTTAAATTTCAGAGGTTTGTCTAGTGTCACTCTGAAGAAAATGCCAGTCTTGTCTGCATTAAAGATGTCACAATTGGCATATCCTTTGCATACATTAAGCCAAATGGTAGAAAGCCATTCTTGGGTTGTTTCAGCATTCACACTATACGCTTCGCCACTCACTTTGCCGCCGAAACTAATGTTGTGACATTGCTTGAATCTGTCAGTCCAGCCACTGCTGCACACAGTTTCTTCATCTATTCATTTCTTGTCTAATTCTGCTTTCACCATAAGGAGAGGTTCACTAATGGGTTCATTGTAGCTTCTCTGTTGCTTAAACCGCTTATCAAATTTCCACATTGCTCCGTTCAGGTTTTTGTAGCCGGTTAATTTTCAAACCATTCTGTTCAATTGCAGTAACAATTTTATCCTTGCTCTCCTAGATCTGTTGGTCTGTGGAATTAACAAGGCCAAACTCACGGCACACATCAGCTTTTTTAATTCCATTCACATTTTGTTGAATTACTTTAACTTTTTCTTCCAACATTAAAACTTTACTTTTAGTAGTCATACTGGGTTAAAATGCATGCCCTTATCGAGATGAAACTTCCAGTCGAAACTGACCACACACAGGTACTGTTAATACCACAAGAATTCGGATGGGTTACAGTGGGGTGGGGAATATGCCTGCATTCCCGAGGTCTATGAAAAAAGGGGCAGGAATTAATTTGCCAGGTTAGATCTCAACAATATATTTCTTAAAATACTTTGGTTCTTAGAAAATCTTATTTGAAACTGAGGTTCAATATTAGGTTGCGAGATAGACGCATATACATTTGTTGTATGAAGCAAGGCTGAAAAACACATTTCTTATGAGCAATAGGTTTGTACCACAGAAAACACGACGATATAGACATTGTCGCTGAAACCAATGTCGTTATAACAAAGTTCAACTGTATAGTACGTTGAGCCCTTCAGAAACTAGAATAAAATGCTCGTTGCAGTTTTGGATAATCAGAAACTGAGGAGGGTTTTTATAATTGTAATCCAGATTCTCAATGCATGGCCTTTGTAACTGTCACAACACAAGCAATTAATCGTTTCAGACATGTACTACAGCAAATTGCAAGAACTACACCAAAATATGCAGCAAGTTAGGTCGTGACAACCAAAAAGCTAGGGTGTTGTATTCAGTTACAACACCAGGCCTCTCCAATAGAATGGAATATCATATCACAGCCACCAATTTGATCAAACATAGTGCCTGTAGATTTCCACTTGTTTTGCTTTCTGCAAAAGTTGTTGAACAAAACACTCTTGGGATCGTAAGGTGAATGCAGAGTTTTGTTTCCAACCAAAGTCTTATTTTGAGGATAAAGTGAGATAATTATCATTATATATCCCTGTACATAGCAAGAGGCTGCTGCATAGATACTGTATTTCTACACCATTACTAAGAAACCACAGGCAAGAAAATTAACAATAAGAATGTCATTGATTTTATGCCCCACTAACTAGGTTTATGGTGTTCAGAGATGCTGACATGCAGGAAATTTAGCTCTGCAGGAGCCCTTTTATGTGCCAGAGAATTACCAACATGAACATGCAGCAGTACTCTAAATATTCATTTGTGTCCTTCTCTACAAGTACCGGGCGAGTTGGCCGTGCGCGTAGAGGCGCGCGGCTGTGAGCTTGCATCCGGGAGATAGTAGGTTCGAATCCCACTATCGGCAGCCCTGAAAATGGTTTTCCGTGGTTTCCCATTTTCACACCAGGCAAATGCTGGGGCTGTACCTTAATTAAGGCCACGGCCGCTTCCTTCCAACTCCTAGGCCTTTCCTATCCCATCGTCGCCATAAGACCTTTCTGTGTCGGTGCGACGTAAAGCCCATAGCAAAAAAAAAAAATCTCTACAAGTACATAAAAGAGTTCATCATCTATCAGCACCCTCTGTTATTTCATGCATAGGTTCATGAAAAATATAAAAATATTACATCAGTGCATAGTGTAAGGTATTCAATGTGAAATATGCACATATCTATGGTTCATTTTGTACATCATTATTTACTGATTTCTTAGGATATTTGATCTCTATTATGTTATTGACTTTAATGTTTCTTGCACAACTGAACACTGCATTATGTCTGCTTTCCCCAGTGAATGTATTTCTGGTTATGTTTCCTTAGTGTATTAATGACTAGATTTGCAATCACTTGGAGCAAGAGAAATATACTACTTGACTGGATACATAATATCAGGTCAAGTACATGGTAATACCAATTAATTATGATTTCTAAGATGCCAGTAGTTATTTGATCAAACATAGTGCCTGTACATGTCAAACATAGCTACAACGTCTCTTTAAAAATGAATCAGACTGTTCAACAGATTAAAATACCACAGATCAAAAGCTGATAATTATATTTTACTGCAAACATATAGTAAGAAAAACTGAATTTCTTTTAACATTCATTCTTTTTAATTATAATTACCAAGGTGTACACCTTATAAAAATTGACCACTATTGTATTAATGACTATCAGCTTATTTATGTAAATATTACTTTAGTTTTAATATGTATATTTTCTAATTTTACTATTATGATATTACTATAAGAGTCATGATCAATGTATTTTATTGTTGTATAATTTATCCTAGGCTGATGATATATATAGTTTATATATAGTTATATATAGTTTATAGTTTATATATAGTTTTGTCGAAACCGGTACCGAAAAGTTCATAAACGTGATGATTTAACAGAAATGTAGAAATTTTCATGTAATATATAGTATTGGAAAGGTGGATCTTATTATTTGCTTTGTTTATTGTGAATCTTGATTCAATACGGAACCCGAAGAATGAAATTCTTAACGTTAAATGATTGAAAATGGTGTGCGGTACTGATTTGATTTTCATAAAATTGAATGCAATAGCCTGCTCTCTGCCTGATTCTTGAGGACTTCTTGCCTTTGAAGGGTGCTTTTCTAGTGCATGTGATCTCAGTTAAATCATGACTAGATTGTCACCTCTCAGGGGCGAGTGTGTGAGGAGAAAAATTAGGGACAGCTGATAGAACTGAGTAAAGGGTTCTTCGAGCACAAATTGCATCTGCTCTTTATTACCTTCATTGCCTTTTGTGCTACTTCTGTGATTTGTTTTTTCTATCCCAGCAGTGGACACAAAATGCAGAGTTGGCAACATCACATCAAGCAGCCTTGTACGGTGCACACACTGGATGGATTAAATATACATTAATTCTTCAATTATTGTTTCTATGTATATCATAAGGACTAAGATTTCTATATACTTGTGCAATACCATATGTCATTGTGCTTATCCTAATATGTGTTCCCATCTCTATGTATATGACATTTGCCACTTGGCTGTTCCTTTCCAATACTTATATTATTCCATTGCAATCTTTTTTCTACTTCTATGTTTGTCATATATTCCTAAACTTCTGCCACCTGTATTTGTCTTCATCTCATGTTTCTTCCCTTTCCCTGGATTTGTCCAGTTTTTTTTCTTATCCTACACTTACCACATCATGACTGAGGATCTGTTGGGATGGCCCCTCAATGAGTGTTGAAGCTTGCCCTTTTAATAAATTTGGGAAGCGGACATTAGCTCATGAGGCCGAAAAGAGATAGATGTAGAAGTACTGGGACTCATGAAGACAGAGCCCATCTATTTGAAGATATAGAGATCGTCCCTTTTCCTTTTTTTGTTTTCATGTTTGTCCTTGTCTCCTCTTTCTATCTTCCTATACTGACCTGCCATGGAGTTTCTCCTGTTATATATTCCTTTTGATGTTCCTATATCTCTACATATGACTTGTACAACACAATATTAATATAACACCGTATACATGCAATGGCTCTAAAATGTGTAGATCCTTGCAGAGAAGGGATTAGAACCCACTGGCATATAAAATGAGATGTTTATACCTACTGCCATATCTCAGCATATTTCTGGTGCATGTTACAGTTTTTATCCTCACCTAAGACAGGGGCAAAATGGTGCATACACTCTGTAGCTGGGCTACAGAGTGCCCGTATTACCACAATTATTCTGTTTTCTCAGTGGTTTTTACCTGTGTGATGCAGATTCCATCTTGCATTACCAGGTCCAGCACTGTCAGTTCATCAGCTCACAGAAGTTGATGTTATCCCTGACAGATCAATTCCCCTCCAGTTTGCTTTTTGTAACTGTACAGTCACTCAAAAAGAGAATGAATTCGTGGTATTGTATAGGTATCTTGTTCCACTTTTTTTCAGAAATAGTTGAATGTATAGTCATGTTTGTTCTGGGCATCCATTGGGTTTGTATCTACATGGGAGGCGAATTACATATTGTTGATAAATGCACAGCCTTTTTCCAATCATTTGACCGGGTCAGGAATGGAATGAATGAATCCCCCATGTTGCGGCGAGGATAGGAATTGTGGCAGCTGCCAAAGTCTGTCTACTCCTCTGGGGCAAAATTACACACTGATAATATTAAAAATTAAGCCCAGAACACATAATCATGCACTAACTCATTTTCTGGGCATCTATACATATGAAAGAAGGCTGAGTGGGATGGCAATTTTCTGATCTTATGTCTAGAACTCCAGTTCTCATGAATAATTGGATGTTCAGTAATCCATGATTTTTGACATGAGCTGCTGACATTTAATGGCTTATGTATGATTTAATCTTATAGTACTGCTATATGTGAGCTTTCTACTATTTGCTCTACATGTGTATATTTCTAGACCATGTTTCATCAATTTAATCATGGCTAGTCATATACTCATCATGAGCAGAGGGTACCGAACCTGTAATGTAATTTACCTACCTGTTGCACATTTCCTCTAGTTGATGTACAATAAGTGTATCCGTTGAGCCAGAATATTTGCTCGGTTAGAGGAGAATTGCTCTCACTATCAATAAAAATATTGCATCAGGAAAGAGTTGTTAGAATCAAATGAAATGATCGATTGTAACATTGATGTAAGTGATCACATTATTAGGGTGAAAGGATAGTTTATTACAAGGAACCAAAAGCTTGAAAGGAGACAATTAATATGTGGGTCTGTCTTTAGATTGGATAGAAGATGGGATACGAGCAGGTCTCTAAATTATATAAATTCCTAGGCTGTTGAAGTTGGCACCCCAAGTGATCCCAGACATGTTTCGTGGGCGGTAAATTTGGCGATCACGCAGACTACAGAAGTTGGACAATCTTGTGAAGGTATTCTTGTGATACCCTTCCTATGTGCATTGGAGCGCTATCCTGCTGGAAAATGCCTCTTGGAAGTCCTGCCCTGAAGGGTAAAACGTGGCTGCAGGGTGTCCTGCACACATCGCTGTACTGTATCCATTCTAGGGGTCACTGACCGCCCTATGCAATTTCCGCCCAGACCAGCGCACCAGCAGTTACGATGGTCTGGCAAGCCACAGTAAAGGCATGATTGATAGCACTTGCAATGAGGCTTGCAGACACAAACACAGTCAACATCAGTGCACACAGAGGACCTGGATTTGTCACTAAAGACAACTGTTC
The DNA here is from genome assembly GCF_040414725.1 of Anabrus simplex. Lineage (NCBI taxonomy): Eukaryota > Metazoa > Arthropoda > Insecta > Orthoptera > Tettigoniidae > Anabrus > Anabrus simplex. Next base: position 945,692,760 of record NC_090266.1, on the reverse strand, counting down.
CAGTGCAGATTTCTCATTACAACACCCCTGAAAATGGACATTACGATGTGTGCATAGCAAGACACATAATGGGTGTTGTGAGGCTAATTTGATTCAGCCAAGCTCCGGAAATGGTTCGGGCATACACAGGGCCCTATAAGTATGGATTTTTATGTGCCTGGATGATGGACACTGCAACAGCTGGATTGACTCATGCTTGTCAGATCAGACAAAAAGCTCTCTCATGGTGGTTAGTCAAGGGTGTCCTGAGCCCTGTTACCATATGTGCATGCTCTCTTGCGTATGCTGAACCCGGCATGCCCTAACAGTCTGGTTAGAACAGGTTAAGTGATGAGTGATTTGTAGCTACAACCATGCAACGTTGCACATTCTGATAATGTGCCCCCACTAAAACACTGATAACTCAGTAAAGTTCTCTCATTGCATCATAGAGGCAACCCGCTAAGTACAGAATGTATTATGGGTTAGGGTAAGCCTTCGCTTGAACTTATTGGAGTGATCAGTTAACGATTTGATACTCAAAGTTGGTTGAACTTGTAGAAGTATCATTGCCTCATGATTCACTGGCAGGTAATTCCGGAGAGAATAAAACAAAAGTGAAGCAGATCGATCCACTAGAATGGATGGGCTGATTTGCCGAAGCTGTTTTCAGTAAACTCCTTTAATATATAGATTATTGTTATTATTATTGTTATTGTTATTATTATTATTATTATTATTATTATTATTATTGCAGAAACATGTATATTTTCTATTCTAATTATGTTTGATAATGTTAAATCGGACGTTCGGTAGATTCATTTAAATCAAAACTTGCCCGCTTTCTGTCATGAGCTCAAAATGTATTGCAGTCAAAATTTGACATTTGAAGTGCAGTTCTCCATACAGAAAAGCTTGGAAATGTCCTCCTCCAGCCTGCAGATGTGTCTGTACTGAATCTCACCAAATTCTTTCACATGCTCAGGTAGGTGATAACTTGTTCTTTTAAACTGAGTAGACATTGATATTTCTCAAGATTTTAACAACACTGTCCCTAATATCTGAAATGAATGATGTGCTAATCTAATATATGTAAATGGTTGACCATTATTGAAGTTGTATTGTGCAGATGAAGATCCAAGATCAGTCACAATTTTAAATTCATGTGGACCAATAATAGTGGAATTTGAAGAAAATTCACAAAGAGCACTATGCTCAAAATATAGGGTACAGCTTGAATTTTTAGGAAATAGATTGCGCGAGAACTGGCGGCATATGTGGTGGGGAGAGCTGCCTATCCTTCCACCCCTCCAGCAGCTCCAGTCTTCACTATACAGTAGTGCAACTTACAATGGTCAACTTAATTTTTATTCTTTTTAATAAATAGTTGACAATGTCTTGAATAGATAGTCCTAGAAATAAAGATCTTTTGAGAGTTCTCTCTATATGTTGTCATCGGCTTTAACTCGATCTGAGTATATATAACTTCTTCCTGCATACATTGACCAGTTCAGCTCAGTTTATGGATGTGTTTGCGATGACTAAACAGACCATTCTGGCATAAAACATACAGCCACACAAATCACACTGAATGGATGGAGGAGGGCGGGGTTATAATTGACGGAGTTTTCTTGCTTGTCGCTCGGCCTCTTGATGTCTGCAGCATTCTCTTTGAAAAAAGTTGACTACGGTGGATGTAGTGTTCCGCCACAGTGAACGGTCCACAGCACATGCTTCCCATGTCTGTATATACAGGCTGTTAGGTGTATACATGCAGATATTTTGCTAGTCGGCAAAGAAAAATACATCTCACAATATATGCTATATATTTTTTACCTTGTCCTATTAGTTTTCCTACAACTGAGCCAAATATTTCAGGACCTAATGTGTTTCGAACGGCCGTAGCAGGATACGTAGGTTATGTTATTCTGTCCTCATGTAGTTAAGTACAGTAGCAGAGTATAGGGGTTGTTGAACCTGTTTCTTATCGCAGGCCAACACATGTTGTGCACTTCCCCTAAATGCCTGGCAAGTAGAGGAGTTGGATTCACGTGCCAAGCCACTTGCTGTACTCGAAAACTGGTCTAGGGTACTCTGTGTGAAAAGTACACAATTCTTACTCAAGTATCCACTCTTGTACCATCTCATGTTGCTGCAGAGTATTATTTTGTACTCATTTGTGTACAGTAGCTATGTGATGTCGAAGATCCATACCAGCACATACACGCGAATCAAGTGTTGTTTAGTTGTGTGTGATTTATAAGACGCCAATGGCATTACTCAGTGATCCAAGCTGACAGAAATGAAGGGAAATAGTTATTGAGTAAATGAAAAATGGGCACAACATTTCTGTGCCGTTATTGTGGTAGTCTACGATGAATCTCTGACAGTAGACAATGCAAGTTTTCTATGCTATATTCATAATATTTTCAGGTCAATGAAAGTACGGTGGACACTGAAAGAAATGGATATAAGTATTCTGTGAAATTGTTATTAACGAGACAAATTTCAAAAACCGTAGTTTTATCCATGCATGAACATTGCTCGAAGGAAAAAGAGCTATTATGGAATTGCCGCCGGGTATTTGTAATAGGTTTATTACTGGACTGTAAGTGCCAATAGGTTAAATGATGACTGTAATAGACCCGTTTAATTAGAGCTTCCGTAATAATAATGTTACTACTAATAATAATAACAATAATAATAATGTCTTTACATTCCACTAACTAATTTTCACGGTTTTCGGAGATGTTGAGGTGCCAGAATTTAGTACCGCAGTATTTTTTTAATGCAAGTAAATCTACAGACACGAGACTGGCATATATTTGAGCACCTTCAAATACCACCGAACTGAGCTGCCATCGAACCTGCCAAGGTGGGATCAGGAGACCAGCGCTCTATCATCTGAGCTACTCAGCCTGGCACTAGTGCTTAGAGTAAGTTGGTTGTGCGGTTAGGGGTGCGCAGCTGAGAGATTGCATTCTCGAGATAGTGGGTTCGAACTCCACTGGCGGCAGCCCTGGAGATGGTTTTCCGTTGTTTCTCATTTTTCACACCAGGGAAATGCTGGGGCTGTACATTTATTGAGGCCTCAAACGCTTCCTTCCCACTTATATATCTATTTTCTGTCCCATCATTGCCATAAGACATATCTGCTTCGGTGCAACGTAAAACAATTTGTAAGTATATATTTCAGTAATTTCGGAGACATGTCCGCAATTATAAGATTAATAATAATTTGGACTTGTTGACAGTTCACTATTGTCATTAGGGTTTTCTGACAGATTACAAGCTATGAAGTTTTGAGTGTGGTGATTAACTAGTATTTTCATAATAGTTAGTAAAAGTAGACTAACACAGTTATAATAATAATAATAATAATAATATGATGATGATGATGATGATTACATCCCAGTGGAGACACCCGGTGTTGGAATTTTGCCCGGAGATATTCTTTAACGTGCCTGTAAATCTACCGATCAGAAGCGGGCATATTTGAGCACCTTCAGATATCACTGGACTGAGCCAGGATCGAGCCTGCTAAGATCATAAAACCTGGGCTTGAACCGTCTGAGCCACTCAGCCTGGCAATGTTTATGTTGATATGTTTCATAGGCACTGCAAAAGCAGCAGTAGGCTAGAATGCTTTAATTTACCATTACATGTGTTCTTTTCGTTTAGAAGCATGAAATGAATTTATGTTTAATTTATTTACTTTTATAACATGTCCCTTATTGGTATGAAGCAAAACGTTCAATATGCTTTGAAAATTCAATTCCAATACTACTCATTTGGACATCCTATCCAATGCATTCTTTTGTCAACAGAAGAAACTGTTTATGTACATGTCAAAATGCTTTTGCCTAGCAGACTAACCGGACATCCTGCAGGATTTGTGTTTGAGCTATCTTGTGCATTATAACAAAATGAAGAAATGAAGTCCGGGGTTTTTCTGCATATGGTGAGTTGGTCTCCCAAAAATCCATGATAATGAAATCACACTATGGGAGAACATTCAACGTAAGCAGTTCAACAAAAGCACTAGATGTGTCACATGCCAGTTCGGTTGTCTGCTGTTCCTAGCGACGGGGATGTGGTTAGATGGGATCCAGCCCCCTGACCTTCACCTGAATAACAGCTGTCAGAGAGGCAAATTATTGTCCGTACTAGTCGTACGTGAGTTACGACATAGTGCTAGTATTTGAACAATGTCAGGGTATGAAAATCACAAATACCATATGCTGCTAATGTATCATGAGGCAGAACAGAATATGGGTCACACACCATGAACCTATCAGGAAAGATGTCCCAACAGACAGGTCCCGAATCCAGCAACGATATTTGCTGTACTGCAGCATATTCGCGATACAGGTTGTGTTACATCATGCTATGAAAAGCCAGGGCCTGAGCAGCCGTGTGTAATCCTAGACACGGAAGAAGAAATCCTGACAATAGTAAACGATGATCCCGGGTGCCGTACGTGTAGTATAACACGTGCCATTGGTGTACTAGTTTGGACCATACGTAGGACACTGCATGAAGAGTGAATGCATCCTGACCACATTCAACGGGTGCAGTGTCTTTCACCAGCTGTTTACCAATTTTTTTACAAGTTGATGTACATCGCCACGACACAGATAGGTCTTATGACGATGACGGGACAGGAAAGGGCTAGGATCAGGAAAGAAGTAACTGTGGCCTTAATTAAGGTACAGCCCCAGCATTTGCCTGTGTGAAAATGGGAAACCACGGAAAACCATCTTCAGGGCTGCTGACAAAGGGGTTTGAACATACTATATCCCAAATACTGGATAATGGCCAAGCTTTAGTGACTGCTGCTATCAAGCTCGGTGATGATTTAAGAGTGGATTTGTGCCGCTGGTTAATTGATCAAGCATGCAATTCAGAATTTCTGTCAAGTGTATTAGTGATACATCAGGAAATTTTTACAGGACAAGGAGTGTTTAATATGTACATAACTCACTCATGGGCTGTGGAACATCCCCTCTCAGTATGTCAAGGCAAGTTCCAGCACCACCTCTCGATTAATATCTGGTTGGATGCAGTGAGAGGTCGGTTATGTGGACCAGTCATCTTTTTATTAGCGTTATTTTGCTTTATGTACCACTAATTATCTTTACTGTTTTCTGAGACACTGAGGAGCCAAAATTTAATACCACAGGAGTTCTTTTATGTGCCAGTATATCTATGACATGAGGCTGATGTATTTGAGCACCTTCAAATACCACCGGACTGGGCCAGGTTTGAACCTGGCTAGTTGGAGTCAAAAGGCCAGCACCTCAACTGTCTGAGCCACTCCACCTGGCAGGAAGCACAAAATGCAGGTACGTTTATTTTATTTAGATGTATAACATGTCCATTATTCGTTCGAAACAAAATGTTCAATGTGCATCGATGATTCAATTCCATTACTACTCATTTGGACATCCTATCCCATGCATGGTTTCATTGATGTAAAGAATTTTGTTTACGAACACATCAACACGATTTTGCATTCTTTCTTCTACCTTTATACAATGCACAACGGGGATCGTACCGTATTTCACGTCCTGGCGTGCCTATCCCAACCTTTCACTCCAAAAATTATTACACACGCTCATACAAATCCCGCACCGACACAGGTTTTCAGGGCATTTCTATACTCACTCGATCATGATGCTGATGACCACAGAAATCCCAATCCCTCCTAAAGGACGTAACAGCAAAAGAACCAGTATTAATGCTGCAAATTCGATTCATCTCCAGGATCCGAAACCTATTGCCAGGGTTGTCTGAAGCCCCTAAGTTGGAAACAAAATACTAACAACCACAAAACCAATCTGGCGAGAATGTTCCGTAACATGACATACCCTAGTAGCAGCCTTCAGCTCTTATCGTACTTCAGTTGCTATTAAACATAAAACCAGTTTGGCAAGTATGTTACCTAAAATCTCATGGCATTGCATCAGTAGCATTCAGCTGTTATAGTAGCACATTTGCTCTTAACCCATGATGGGTCGCGTCCGGTCCTTTCAACCATTTCTGTTTATTTTGATCAAACCTTCTGCAAAAACGGTTTGTTATACTTCCTACCCCTCAGTACCTTTCAATGGACTTGTCCACACTTGTCACACCACTGTTATCCCTTATCCACTCCTTCAGTGAGTGACAAGCTGGCTATCCAGTTGTTTCTTTCGCACGCGGCTCTTCACGTTACCTGTTTCCGTTTTATTCAACCATATGCGAATCCTGGCGTAGACTTATTTATAATGTAGAAGTGCATTGTTATCATTCATTGTTGATTAGAGGGATAAGGAACAGTGTCTGGATGTGTATTCAATGAAATTAAACATTTAAAAAAGTATTTTCCATATACAGAACTTGAATTTTTATTTACAATTTCATCAGCAAAAAGGCATCTCATTTTATTGATTTCTGGTCGAAACGACCGTACGCAACTCCTGACGTTACACTCCGCATGCGACCCCTTGCAGGTTAAACAGAAACCAGTTTGGCATGGAACTTGTAACTTGCCTGTTATCGAAGGAGAGCTATTCATTCACACAAACAAGGCATATCACCTACTCTAAAAAACATTGTATCCCTTTGCTCTCGAAAATAACTTCCGAGCATTGCTAACAGTTTAATATATAGTGGTTCGTCACATCATTCTCTATTGCTACAAGAAATATCTGCATGTATACACCTGTAAGCTGTATGTACCAGTTGTCTTCATGATGTGTTTCAGCTCATCCATAAGATGCTTAAGAGGGGCTCCATGAGCTCTACTGCCGGAGCAAAGTTCACCATAAAGAATTTGGCAGGGAAGCCCGGTGTCACCCATGCGGTAAACATGGGCTAACCATTTCAGTTGATGAGCGATGATTGTTGCCTCAATGCTGTTTAGCTGCGGTTTGTCAAGAACTGCCGTGTTGATCACATAGTCCTCTCACTTAATATTCATGATGAATCTGATTTTCTATTGGTGGAAGCGCTCATGTTTTTTGATATCACAGCAATAGAGATTCCAAATTTCACAGCCATACAGCAGCGTGGAAATGAAAAAAGCTTTGTACACCATGAATTTGGTATGCAGTTTTAGGTCGTTATTCATTAAGACTGTGCATTAACCGTCCGAATGCTACATGAGCAGGCCCAATTCTTTTATCAACGTCTTGTTCACAGGTACACCATTTAGACAAAATGCTTCCAAGATATCTGATACTGAGTTACCATGAGGAAGCTGTCCAGGCTGTGATCAAACCGTTCCAGTGTTATGTCAAAGATGGAGATAGTGAACTCAGGCAGAGTTAATCCTGGGGCAGGTTGTGCCAGTACCTTCATTCTTTTCACATTAATGGCAAGACCAATGCGATCACATGCAGTTTTAAAGCCGTTGACTGATTGTTGTAGTTCTGCAGGTGTTAGAGAAGGAGATGCGGTGTCATCGTCATACTGCAGTCCTGTCACTCAGGTAGCCAGAGTACGTTTTTTTGAGCGAAGTCTTGCCGTATTGAAAAGCCCTCTATCAAAACAAAATTTAATCTCCATGCATAAGTTGTTTGCAGATGATACATGCAGCATGCCAGCCATGTACAGTGCAAAGAGTGTAGGAGCAACCACACAGCCTTGTTTCAATCCATGAGTGATTGGGAACGAATCTGATACGAGTTACCATGAGGAAGCTGTCCAGGCATGCCACCATGAAGGGCTTGAACCAATTCCACATAACATTATGTCAAAGATGGAAATAGTGAACTCAGGCGGACTTAATCCTGGGGCAGGTTGTGCCAGCACCTTCATTCTTTTCACATTAATGGCACGACCAAAGCAATCGCATGCAGTTTTAAAGCAGTTGATTGATTGTTGTAGTTCTGCAGGTGTTAGAGAAGGAGATGCGATGTCATTGGCATACTGCAGTTCTGTCACCCAGGTAACCAGAGTACTTTCCGCATAGCAGATCTTGGTACTGAATCAAAGGCTTTTTCCAGATCATAGAAAACTAAATACAGAGGCTGCTGTAGGTCTCTGCATTTTTCCTGGAGTTGTCTAGCACAGAAGATCATAAATGTTGTGCCTCTGGAGGTTCAGAAACCTCATTGAGACTCAGGCAAAATCCTCTCTGAGATAACTCGGAGCTGGTTTAATAGAATTCTTGTGAGAATTTTACCTGCAGTCGACAGAAGCGATATACCACGGTAGTTCCCACATACACAATGATCTGCTTTCTTGAAGATAGTGATGATGGTAGCATTCTTCAAGTCTTCAGGTACTTTTCGAGTTTCCCAAATCAAGGGGATGAGCGTGAAAAGTCTATTCTTCAAGGGTATGTCTCCATTTTGTATCAGTTCCAGAGGGATGTTATCAGGACAAGGATCCTTTCCTGGTCTTAGCTGATTGAGTGCTTTGGTGAAGTCTCTGCATGTAGGTGGAACTGCCATCCATGGTTTTTGGGGCTGCTGAGGGACATTACAAAGAAAGTCCTCAGCAACATTGGAGACATGATTTAGAAGTGCAGAGAAATGTTCCTTCCAACGTTCTAAAATTTCTCCATTATCAGTTTAAATATTGGAGTTGCATACCTGCCAATTATTCTGGTTTATCCATAAAATGTGCAGATTTTGAGTGTGTTTTACTGTTGTACGGATGAACAACGTTATCGTACGGATTTTGAATATCCGCGCTTGGTTTCTCTTTCTGCGGTCAAATCGGCTTTGACTTTCGATATTAGCTGGTAATACGAGATGCAGTGTTTGAAATTTGACCAGTAAATGTATCGATTATCACTGTGCTTTTGTCACCTGTTCTACCTCAACTGCTGAGATGTTCCCAGACTAGTAGCAGGCTGTGATTTTGAAGAAAAAAAAAATCTGTGAAAACTAACAGGCTGTGAATACATATATAACAACTTTGGTAACTGTGTCGTGCTTCGTAGAAGCTGTGAAAGGCTTTGTGTGTGGGTGTGAGTAACATTGGCGGTACTTCTGAAACTCGTGGTAATTGTGTGACGAATTTTTAAGCGATTTAGTCCTTTTAGTGGTGTTCGTAATGAGTTCAACTGAGAAATTATATTATCAGTCTTTTAGGAAGGCATGTTCTGCTTAATTTCATTGTTTTATACAATCACGGAATGTGTACCCAGTGCGAAGTAGAAACAGATGAGCGCTCATCAAGATGTAACTTTGTGTGAGTATTTAATTTCAGGGGTGATCATAACATATATTTGACTTGTATTAGTATTATTTATAATCATCACCTCCCCCTTGCCTTCCATTTTCATTATGTGTCAAGACTTTGTGACGCATGCCTGTGTTAAAAATTTTCCACTTTAGAATCTTCCGGATTTCTCTTTTTGAAAGTTAGCAGGTATGGAGTTGTCAGCAGTCTTCAATGACCCTGATGAAGATCAAATTGGACCATATATCTCCTTTATGCCAGCATAGAAGTTTTGCAGGTCACGGGCATCAGCTGTCCTTTGTAGTTCTACAGCTTTTCGTTGCCATCAGTTATTCTTGATTTCCCTAAGTTGTGCCTGGCATTTTACTTTAAGTTCCAAGGAATGTGATCTCTTCACATTGGAAGACAGATCTTGAAGATACAATAGATGGGCTTCCTGTTTGGCATTGATCAGAAATTGAATTTCTTTGTTATTTTCATCAAATCAGTCCTGTATTTTTTTCCTCACAAAACCAATTGTTTCCTCAGCTATCTCAGTGATGACCTTCTGAAGCATGGTCCATGCCTGATTTGTACTATCACTGCTGACTGGATGACTAGCCAGTTTGATTGAGATTGCATTTCTGTAATCTGTAGCAATGGCTTCAATTTGAAATTTAGAGGAAGTATCGAATTACTTTCCTGGGCAGGTTGTGGATGGATCTTTTTGGTTTGCGACAGATTGAAATTCTCAGCCAGAAAAAAGGAGCTTATGATCTGTCCAGCAGTCATCGATGATTCTTGCGGTCCATGTAACAAGTACATACTTTTATCATAGTCAAGGATGTGCCAGTGCTTTAAGCATGGGTGCATCCAAGTGGTCTTGTAGCGATTAGGCAGGCAGAATTGACTATTAGTAATGCAGAGTTTATGTTCAGCACATAAGCCAAGGAGCAGTAGACCATTGGCATTACAGTTGCCAAGGCCATGTTTTCCCATCACATTGCCCCATAATTGGTGATCTTTACCAACTCTGGCGTTGAAATTGCCAAGTAGTAAGAGTTTGTCTCTTTGTGGTACTTTGGTGATGGTAGTACTCAGCAGGTTGTAGAATTGGTCTTCTACGGAGATGAGTGTCATAGATTTGGCCCCAGAGAGTGGGATTCGGAGATTCATAATTCTTTCACTGACAGCAGTTGGAGTTAGCTGATAATCATTCACTAATGTGGTCTTCACAGTGAATCCCACACCATTCAGGTCTGTTATTGTATGATGATATAGATGTTGATTCCCATAGGGAATCTGAAATATTTGTTCCGAATGAGTAAATTTATAATACCAATATGTATGGTCCGTTATTGGACATTGAGTTAGCTGGAAGATTTATAATGTCCAATAACGGACCATATATATTGGTATTATAAATTTATTCATTCGGAACAAATATTTCAGATTCCCTATAGGAATCAACATCTATATCATCTGATGGCCAAGCAGGCATTAATTTTGGTAATGAGACAAAGTCTCTCATAGTGCATTGGCACTGCCGGTGGCAACAATTAGCCTACGCAGTGGCCTTCACGATATGCACTGGCCAGTGTATTGGTAGGTGTGCTAGGTACCAACTGACGAGCCCAGCCTAGCACATGGGGGCGAAACGCTGGCAACCAGAAGTGAGTTAGCTGGATGATTTATAATGTCCAATAACGGACCATATATATTGGTATTATATTCTGTTATTGTATTTCAAATCAAATAGGGTTCGAACATTCCAGGTTCCTATTATCTAAGTTTTGATATTCTTCGTTTTTTTGACCGCATAAGGGGCGACCCACTGGGTGAGGCCTCACAGCCGGTTAGGGCCTTTCCCATTCAGGTTGGGCAGCGGTGATCCTAAATAGGCCTGCCCAAACACAGATACCGGACCGAATTCGTGAGTAGTCATGGGGTCTTAGAAAGACGACCATCACACATATGCTGCCAACGTGCAGGTCCAAACTAGAGGCTTCCAGTGTCACCCGAAAAGCTGGCTCCACCATCCTTATCCTATCACTGTTGGACTTGAGTTGAAGGGGGTTGACAGCAGGAAAAAGTGCCACGAGCGGAATTTTGTTTAAGGTGGATCGCAGCTTGCAACGAAGTGACCCACACACTATGAACTCGGAACTATACCCTGCGGCACAAATGACATGCGACATGCAGGTTAGGTTCTAGTGACACTACTGCAACACACTGCTGCAGACTCGAAATACCATTGAGTTGCACTTTCAAAGCCAGTCCATCTGGCATGACCTCGTCGACCTCCACAACCGATGGAAACCACAAAAAGGACGTTCCTCCAACTGTTTTTCCGTTGGGCCAAAGACACAGATGATGGGTTCCAGTGTCATTTCCTATACTGAGGGGACAGTCAGCGCACCAAAGGGGCTCATCCGCCCGAAGCTGTTGGCCCCTATTGGGGGGGGGGGGGGGGCGAGTTATTTACCGCCGCTCGACACTCGGCGTTAGCTGTTTTTACAGCTGGTTGCCAAACCAGCTAACCCTCCTTTCCCATTCCGGACTTGGGACTGGACAATGGATAATTGTAAGTCAGTACAGAATGAAAATGTAATTTATTTGTTGCAATGATTAGTTCTGTTTCATTTTTTTTACACTCTTGAGGACACTTGCCTAGGGTGCAGTGGCGGCGTGTGGGTAAAACATCTGGTGTTTCACTACTTTGAAAAATAACGTCCAAGTTTATTGTTATCTGATGTTTTCATATATGTAAAATATTGACCTTGTTTGACTAGAAAAGTGACTTGCCTTTGAATGCACGTGGCTGCAGCTTGAAGAAGTTACCAAAGCTATGAGAAATGAAAGACAGAGGATATAAAGTGTAATTACTTTAAGCTAATCCAGTTTTGTCTAATGTTGAAGATGTTGGTATAACAGCTGTCGTCTGTGTGCACAGGAAATCCTCCTTTCCTTCCTGGCGGCGAATAAGTCCATTACCTTCTCATTAAAATTGCCTAATTTATGGGTCATCTCCTTCTCGATAGATAACATAGTGAGAGCAGAAAGTCTTTTTTTTTATCCATTGAACTCCTCAGGAATGTCTTAATCCGCTTTAAAGTGGAAAAACGTTTTTCTGGTTCAGAAGTAGTCATGGGGACAGTAATAATTAATTTCAAAAGTTTCACCACTTCTCCGAAAGGTTCCCTGATCGTTCTCTATCAAAAAAACAGTTGCATTTTTCATTTCTTTAAAATCACTTCTTGAGTAAATCACCTGCAGTTCGGTTTTCAGTTTATTTTTCAAGAAAAGGGTAGGATTCTATAATATACGTAAGATTCTCTTGGAAAATTATTTTGGAAGGATAGGAAGAATAGGTGATCAAAGAAGCTGGATGCCAGTAAGTGGTTGGAGAAGTTGATCCTTTCTTTGCTCTGATTTATAATCACATCACACACCTCCTTCACTGCAATGTTCTTTGAGTAATAACTATTTTTGCAACTTCTTTACCGTCTGTTGTCTTCTTATATATTTTCCTCCACAATGATGCTGTCAACATTGTGTCTTACTTTAAAAATTGCCATTTCAAAGGAGCTTACTGCACTTCGCATTGCTACAGGGTTAGCAGAACGCTTTTGTAGCTGGCTGTGTAGAATGTTCACGTGAGGCATAACCCTGTGAAAGAACTCTAACCAAAAAGTAAATATTTTGCTTTTGTATTTCCAGACGCAGTCCATGTGCTTGTTTCATAGTAGCTGTTTGCTCGTGTCTTCAATTTTCTCCAAGCATTCCAGTATTGCTTCCTTATGCTCATGCAATGTAAGAACACATCTTGATTTAAAGTTCCATCTCGTAGCTGAGCTCTGCAGAACCTCACCAAGAATGGCCACTCTCTGAGGCAAATGAGAAAAAAATGCTGGAATCTCCCCAATGGTAACAAAGAACAATTGCATTTCTTTGCTGTGGCTAAATATAAATTCAATTGATGGGCGTAACAATGCACAATATAAGCTAATGGGTAATCTCGTCTTACTATCGTTTGTACTCCGGAGTGTCAGCCGCTCATAACATTGGCACCATCATAACTTTGGGAGACTACTTTTTCTTTGTGCACTCCAACTACTTCAGTGAGGACGTCTTTTATACAATTGGCTAATGAGCAGGCGTCGTTTCCTGCTGGGTTTAAGAAAGTCCAGAATCTTTGAACAGGCTCCCCGTTAGCTAATACATACTGAAGCACAATGACTATCTGACACTTTGAAGACACATCAGATGTTTCATTTGCTATCAGGGAGATGAAATCTGCAGTAGCTACTTCAGCTAAAATATTCTCGCGACACACTTGCAACATACATGCCAGAATATTATTTTGAACGTCCTTCAACATACCCTTGAAGAATGTAGCACTGTTGAAATGACACCTAACAATGGTGTCCAATGCCGAAGTTAAATTAATGAGTCCTTTGAATATGCCTGGATGCTTTAAATCAAGTGTTTTGTCATGACCTCTCAAAGCAAGTTGAAATTCACCACAGAACTTCACTCAGTCAATGATCTTCGAGAGCACGTACTTATTTTTTCTGACACTATCATTCTGTCTCTCAATATGCCGATTGAAAGCGCTATTTAGCTGCTGCCTAATATCTGTTTTTCCCAGAACTGAGAGAACCAAACATGCACTCTTATGTGTAATAGATGCTTTGTGCTTTTTAATCTTTTGTGTTAAATTGCTGAGATCTGATACCCCTGTTTTTGTCCAATTCATGTCCAAACCCTTAGCAAAAAGCAAGCATGAGAAACAGAAAAGTCATTAATGATATTGCAACTACATAGTCAAGTATTCCTCTTGTAAATCTGTGGTTTAAATGTTCTACAAAAATCCTTATCTCTACTAGTTTGCTTCTGAATAATGTTCAGAGAGGGAAGAGGCCTGCCAAACTGCTTTATTCTGCACTTTTCTTCTATACCAAGTGTTGGAAAGTTATTCTCTAGAAGAAACCAAATGGTATTCATTTTAAGTCTGATGAATACATGACACATGCATCAAGACACCACCAGACACCGTGATAATGAACTTGAGATACAATAGAGCTCTTCACTAAACACAGTCTTGAGTAGATATTTGCTACGGTACTGTTCCGCGGGTGGTTGAACTGACAGGTCAGAAATAAACACTGCTTCAAGAATGTGTTAAGCAGCCTGTTGTTATTTATGTTCATATCTTGTATTTTGCTTTTATGAGCACTTCATACTAATTAAAATTTTACAATAGTTACATAAACAGGCTACATATCCCTATTGATGTTATACAAATCGTACTTGGCAAACTATTCTGGTTCATTGCGGTTAATTATACCATGGGAAAGTGTTAAGATGTTCATTTGCTTCGAATACGGATCATCGAGGAAGCACTTAAAATACCAGCACTTGAGGAATCTTCTAGAACTCAGCTCAGCTGAAACAAGTATGAACAGAATGATGTTGATGGGAAACTAGTTTCAACAAATACATGTAATGTTCCTAAGGTTACAACAAACAATATTAAATAGGTAGAAACCTGCTTTTGTTTTACACTATATTGCTCTTCAATACGGATTAATATGAAACTGATTACCTATGATTAGTATCTGGACATCTGCAGAATAGAGTTTCTCATGTATTACAAAAAAAAACAGTACCATAATGCATTGAAACTTACTATATAAGTGCTATTATGTTGGCAGTGAACAGTAATTATGTGGCAAATAACAAGCACAAATGTCACTTGCACCTTTACCTTCTAAATGATTGCCCCGTACATCTGGTCACTTTACTAGTGAGTACAGACTCACAAGACAACCACTAGATATCACGAAGGTCAAACTTCTCCAGCAGCCTATCATAGCGAAGGACAGAAAAGCCGAACAACACACGACTGCTGCAGCAGTCCACTGGCTACCCGGCACGGCATTCTCTCGACTGCTACAACAGCGCACAGGAGCATACAGGTCAATTCCTTTCTTTCACTTTTCTTCATTTGTAATGAAATATTTTGCAATATTTTGTCTTCATGTAATGGTTGCATTTTTGTTCAGTTGTAAGCAGGCTGTGTCATTGAATATTGTAATGTATTTCCTATTTATCTTGTTAAAGTGGATGTTATTCATTCTAACACTTTGTACCACTAACAGGACAGGAGAACAACCCTGCCAGTTCCATGTGCCCCTCATAGGTGTGTTTCTTTCCCATGTGATAAGTTTAATCATGGCAAGATTCACACTTGTTTAGGGCACTGAGTATGAGATACTTTCATAACTGAATCATAATATGAGATTTTTAACTGAGTGGGATGAATTGAGTTGTAAGCTATGGCCTTATGCAGAGTGATTCAATAAACTGGCAGCTGTAGGCTGTTCTTGGTATGGGTGTACGGACATCTCTGTATAAGGTATGGTTCTCTGAGCTGCTCTAAATGTGTCATTACTTGCCAGATTTTATAAGATGTTACTGAAACTGGCCACATTGGTTATCCACATGTTCTTAACATCTCATGAAGGAACTATCTACCGTATTATTCTTTGTCTGAGTGCTTCCTATTGCCAAACACTTATTTTATGTAGAGCGGGCTTTTTTTATGAGTTGTGACAACACTTGGAACTCTTGCTTGAAATCAGCTTTGAACTTGCCAAACGGTGGTGTACCACACTGTACAGTGGGAATTTCTTCATGGACAATTAAGGCCTTTCCAAAACCAGATCAGGTACAGTTGGTAGTCTGGTGAGAACATGAAAAAATTAACAATCACGGAATGCCAGTTCATAAGCACTGGTGAGTCCAAGCCACTGTCAAATAATTTCGCCACCAACCATGGACGCTGTTCGCTCGTGGTATCCATCATCAAGTGGACCACCACGACACTAGCTTGAACCAAAGAGGTGACTATTTTAGCAAATATTGTACCCAAACATCACTCTTTACTTCCTGTATGTTCATGTATTCCAAGCAATAAACCATTACATAAATCAATAAAAGTCTCAGTTTCATAAGAGGAAAACTCGTGTGATCCATCTGAGTTAACCCAGTGAGCTAGTGAGGTTCAGAGAAGATTTACAGAAAGATTCTTGTGTGTGAAGGTTCCAGACTATACAAAAATCCATAATATTTATATTTTTTATCTCAGTAGCATCTTAAATATATATCTTACACCAGACAAATCCACATATACTTGAAGAATGGAAACACAGTACCTGCCAAGAAACAGCCAGAATTACTCAATGTGTTCTACAGGGAGTGTTCGTTCTTTCATAAGTTTGTAAGTAAACCAAACCAAACACCTGTAACACAACAGCCCCGATGGGCCATGGCCTATCAAGCGACCACTGCTCAGCCTGAAGGCCTGCAACTTACATGGCGTTGTGTGGTCCTCTTCGCTGTTATTATTGTCTTTCTAGACCGGGGCCGCTACCTCACAGTGAGATAGCTCATCAGTTTTAATCACATAGGTGTAGTGAACCTTCCGCCAGCCCTCAGATCCAGGTAAAAATCCCTTTTCTGGCTGGGAATCGAACACAGGGCCTCTGACTAGGAGGCAGGCACATTACTTCTACACCATGAGGCTGACTTGGTAAGAAAAACCTTCAGAAATAGTTAAAGAGACTGTTATATGGTTGTGTCAGCACCATTCTACAATACCTATAGACAGCGACGAGCATTGCTCAGTACCTAGTTTGTTGGATCTCTGTAAATCGAAATAACAAATGAAAACGTGTTGAGTAGATTGATATATTACACCACAATAGGGTAGACTTTATGGTTAAATATACAGGGAAACACTCAACTTGAAATAAAGAGCCATTTAACTTCACAGCTACATTCTATCACACGGAAACACACATAGTATCCGGTGTGCACAATTAAACCGACAGGTGTTCAGTGTGACACAGCACAGGCTGTAATGATCATAGGAGTCTGAAATTTCATAGATGTGCTAACTACACAATGCATTTGTGATTTATGCCACAAAAATTATTAGTTCCATGACTTGCCACCAGGTGAAAATAGTAGCATGATTTAAACAGTGGTAGGGTTGCATAAAAAGGCAGGAATGATCAAACACATGATGTCTGTGGATCTGGCATGCTTATTAGGATTTATAGTTACAAAAAATGTTCAGTATGCACTCCCAACTCGTCAACATGCTCCATCTATAACACAGCATTGCCAACACTTGCCCGCAACATATTGGCTGAAATCAGAGCAATATTTTGTTGTATGCTAGCCTTTATATCAGTCAGAGACCAGATATGTCCCTAATAGATACGATCTTTCAATTATTATTATTATTTTCCATTTTTTTTTTAGAATCTGCTTTACGTCACACCAACACAGATAGGTCTTATGGTGAGGACGGGATAGGAAAGGCCTAGGAGTGGGAAGCAAGCAGCCATGGCTTTAATTAAGGTACAGCCCCAGCATTTATCTGGTGTGAAAATGGGAAATCACAGAAAACCATCATCAGGGCTGTCAACAGTGGGGTTCGAATCCACTACCTCCCGGATGCAAGCTCACAGCTGCACGCCTCTAGCCACATGGCCAACTCACCCGGTCATCAAATATTCCTTCATCCAGAAGTCACTTGGATTTAGGCCTATTGATGAAGCAGTTGTTACTGAAGGTTTCTTGCAGCAAAATGGAATCGGTATGCGTCACCAAGGATCTCACACCAGAGTTACAGAATATTGCACGTTCTCACTGCTTACAATGCCATATTTTCACCTTGTGGCAAGACTTAGAATGAATAATTTTTGTGGCATAATTTGCGAGCCCATTGCTTAGTTAGTATATGTACAAAATTTCAGAATCCTATGATCATTACACCCTATGCTGTGCTGCGCTGAACACTGTCAGTTTAATTGTGGATACCCAGTTCATACAGCACGAGCTGGGTAGACTAGCATAGTCATTTGCATAGTCAGTGAATCTCACTAAATTAATTTACAATGCACAGCATTACTTGCCCCTATTACAGGGGATGCTGGAAATATCCTCGCTGCTGGAGGCAGAGTTTGACTCTTTTGTACTTGTTTTCAAACACTTTGTGTAGGGGCTCTCATGTAATTTTAATTCCTTATGTACAGCTCTATGTGGTGACTGCACAGAAACATTTGCTTCCTATGCTAATTTCTGCATTAATTTAGTGGGGTTCCTCAACATTATGCTTCTTGGTGCATCATGTATTGATTTGGTTTCAATAAATTTTGAACTAAATCTCTCTGTTTTACAATTAGTTCATACCGAGAAATGTTGATTAAATTTAGGCTTATAATAATTCTGGGCTTCTTATGGGCGTACAAAATGGTGTGAAGTGGACTGAACTCGATATTTTTACCAACATGTGGCATGCAGGAAGAAAGGCAATGGCTGCAGAACTCAGCCTGTATAATGTAAGACATTAACGCCTTCACTATCATTTTGTGATGTCTAGTCACTTTCTAAAAGTGTGAAATAATACAAATACCACACTACGATTTTAAAATTAAATAAAGCTCTACATTACATAACACTCATCAATGTGTTTGCGAGTGGAATACTCACTACAGTAGATCTTGGGGATATGCCATATTGTGAACACAAGTTTCATATTATCTTAGGTAATCAACTTAAACAATTCTTGTAGTGGACAGTCAAAGTAGAGACTAAATAATCTGAAATATTCTATTTTTGGGTAATCAGTTTTTTAACAATCTCAACTAGCTTTAACTGGGAGTCAGGATTTCATTAAGAAACTCTAAATTGGATTACCTGGAAACCCAGGGTAGTTGACCTTGTTCATTAAATGTTTTCATGCTTGTCTCCTCATTCTGTTACATCATCTTTCCTAATTAACTTGCCATATGTTATCATGTGTTCAATTTCATGCCTTTCTGTGTATGAGTTGATTATCACTTGTTTCACTACTTGCCATCATTTATAACCAGGGCCAGATTTTGTTGACCTAAAAATGTTAAAAAATGAACTTTAAAATGACCTTAAAATTGTGAAATAATGTCCTAAAAATGAACAAAAAGACCTAAAAATCCCAAATATTTATTGTTTGAAACTAAATTATATACATTTCTAGATATGAACAATATTGATAATTTCTCTAATTTTTACATAGCAATATGTCAGTTCTTTGTTTTGGAATCTTGGTTTCCCTTAGAGACAAAACGTACCGATACGAAGATCTTCTGACACCAGGTACTCCGTAAAGAGAAATAATCTGAAAACGAAAACAACGTTCCTATCAAGATAGTTGTAATCGCCATCGATTCCAGATTTAACTGTGATGCTATAGCCTATATAATGCCATATTACGTAGGTTTTAATATTTACCTCAGACCGTGTTGCAGTAGATAATTGTGACCATCCACAGATTCTCGAAGGTAAAAGAACGTAGATTGTCGGTCAAAACGTTCTTGTACATCGAAAAGCTCCTTTTGACGTCCACAGATGCGAGGGGTGCGTACTTGAAGTGCGCTAAATCACTTGGTGACAGTTCTTCTTCAATATCCACTACACTGAAATCTTCCCCAGTGAGTACCCAGATGATTGAGCACAAAACCTTGTATCCTGTGTTTTTATCAAGAACAGATTTTAGTTTCCAAAATACCAACTCGCCAACTCCCACGCATATTTTCCAAAGCTTCCTGCATTGCTCTCACGAAAGCTGTCAACTGTTTGATTGTCACACCTCTCTCCTGAAGTTGTGTAATAGCTGACGGCAGGGAGCTAAAATTTGCCTTAATGTATGCCGACATACCCTGCACATCGTCAGCTGAAAACATCTCTTGGGCAATTTCGATAGCCCTGGCGTCTTGGGCTTCTAGAGAGTTTATCACTCGCTTCACTGCTAAAATGTTGTCGCTGTGGTACTCGCACGCATTGATCCACGTATCCCAACGTGTGACTACAGGCTGCGAAGGTGGTGGGATATCGGGAGCTAGTGACTTAGAGTTTCCTGCGTGATGGGGCCTTGACAAATACCATTTTTACCTGTGGCACAAGTCTATCAATGTCAGGGAAATTCTCCCTCATGTCTTCTGCCACTCTGTGGAAAGCATGAGCGAGACAAGTTACATGCACCAGTCTTGAATAAAAAGCTTTGATAGCTTTACCAGCTTTAACTATGTAGGGCACGGCATCGGTCACGTAAAGTAACATGTCATCATACCTCACACCCTCAGGCCACAGCAGAACCATGGCCCCGTCAAACATTCGACATATTGTAGAATGATTGACAGATTCCAGGACTTCAGAAGTTAGCAAAAATATTTCTCTATGATTATATATTTCCAGGGTTCCTACATTTACATTAGCCATGTAACGACCTTCACCATCAGTAGTTTCATCTACTGAGACAAGAATCTTCTTTCCGCTTGTTCTTTCCCATATTCTTTGAAGTGTTTTTTCATAACATAGCAGTATGTAATTTTTCCTTAGCGTAGATTCGTCCAGAATGGAATGACCTGTATACCGTGCTAGGAACTGCCGTAATTTAGGAATAGTTAGTTTATGAAGAGGAGTATTAGCTGTGACAAAAACTTCACACAGTTCATTAAAAAAGGCTGAGGTTGTACTTCAGCTTGATGATGTATGAGTAACTGTTGAGTACATTTCTTTCTGCTGATATTCTGAATACCGCACACATGTTCGTCGTGACTGTTGTGCTCTTGAACAGTGAATGTATTTGCTGCTGCCACTTTCACTTCACACACTTTACAGAATAGTATTTCACCATCTGTAGAAAAGGTATTTTCCCCGAATTCAGAGACAATTTGTCTCAAATGACCTGCCTTGGATGGTTTTACCTTTGGCATTTTAACATGCACTCAAAATGGTTACACACAACTGACATCTACAAACTGTACAGCTAAAACTGACATGAGGGAACAAGGAAATAGAGTACACTGGCAGAAATACCTCACTGCTGACGCCATACTGTGAACACACTTCCCTGCTGAAGTGATAAAGTCTTAGCCCTCGTCTGAAGGTCACCCAAGAATAGCTTAGCTCTCACCTCCTGTTAAGACACAAAGGTGAGGGATGTACAAAGCTTCGTACTCAGCTCACAACTGAGTGCAGAAACTTTCGAAGATGAACCATCACGTAAATCTTCAAGTATGCCAGGATATAGGAACTGCTTCGTTGATGATGTAAAACGTGGATTCTTATTTAAAAATAACCGATAAGAAAAAAAACTAATTAAACATGACAATAATGATGCAAAAAGCAAAAAAAGACCAAAAAACCAAATACTTCAAAAACTGATGAAAAATGACTTAATAAATACGCATTTCTGTAATCTAGGGGCCATGAACAGGATTTGTATATAACTTAGCAACTTCTATGATGCACCAATTAAAACATGACATGGCATTGAAATCTGGGCCCTGCTTATAACCAATAAATTAATTGTATCTGATATTTCTGATGATGATGAATATGCTTGTTGTTTAAAGGGGCCTGACGTCGAAGGTCATCGGCCCTATCTGATATTTCAGGAGCATGTGGAGATGAGAATAAAAATACTAATCCTACAAATTCGTCCTTGCAGAGCTGTCATTCCTGGGAATGTTGGATGCTGTATTATCCAGCCATGAACTACAACTTACGAAATGTATGGAATTGACTTGAGGCACAGACATATGCTACTATTGCTTTAGCTTGAGATGAGATCCAAGAGCTCTGAACAGCTACAGACTAGTCATGGAAGATCCCCGTTAAAAACTAAACCTAGCTGGAATTTAACTACAAAGCGATTTAGGGTACTGGTAGACAATTGGACTCTGCTTTGGCATTTGAGTTTTACCCCTCCCTCCCACTCATAGTTGAGGAGACACCAGACCATATTCAAATACATAACCATAAAATACTCACAAGATGTAATCAAAACATAACCACCCATGTTACATCGTATGGTCACTGCGACAGTTGTGGCCAAAATGTTCACCATGAGACAGGCCTGCGAATGTGCCTTCGTTAATGTGAAAATCCTGGATGCTCATGCCGCCCTAATGACCAAATTTACTGACTTGAACGTAAACTATTTTACTTTCTCCACTATTAAGAACACCCAATATACCATATCAATAAAAAGAATGACACGGAGAAGTCTGAAATAATGACCGAACTGATGGACATGAATTATGAAATAAAACACTGTTCATCACACAACTAACCAAGACTGTAAACACCTCTGAGACCATCTTTCTACCTAAGAATCAACTTCCAATATTTATGGTGGCATACAATCCCACTAAGGCTAATAAGAACACTATACATGTCTACATTTATTTTTTTGCTAGTTGCTTTACGTCGCACCGACACAGATAGGTCTTATGGCGACGATGGGACAGGGAAGGGCTGGGAGTGGGAAGGAAGCAGCCGTGGCCTTAATTAAGGTACAACCCCAGCATTTGCCTGGTGTCAAAATGGGAAACCATGGAAAACCATCTTCAGGGCTGCCAACAGTGGGGTTCGAACCTACTATCTCCCGAATACTGGATACTGGCCACACTTAAGCGACTGCAGCTATCGAGCTCGGTGTCTACATTTATCAACACATTGATTACAATGAAATAAATACACACTTGTGCTGCACTACTAACTCTCATCCAAAAATCACTGCTTCTAAATATGGGACCAACCCATATGCAAAGTGACCAGGTCAAAACTGGATCCGAAAATTAGCTTGCAAGCTGAAGTCCTCTTTATTCAACGCAGACACAACATCACAAATTAAGAAAAAGGAATAACACAACAAGACAAGAAAAATACACAGAAAACTCCTGAAACAAAACACACACAAATATATACACAGGAAAATAATAGGTCATTGGGAAACGAGTTCCAATACATCCACGGCCGTGTCTGACTTCACGTCAAACCAAAACAGTGGCATACTGTCCTACATCTCCACGTGGTCGGTCAGTCAGCTGACTGCAGGACAACAAGATCTAACTAACTGGGATACGGAAATAGCAAGAGGTTCATTCAAAAGCTTAACGGGCTTGGCAACAAAAAAAAAACTTTCACTCAAACGACTGGGGTGAAATCTAAGCTGTAGCTACCTCCTAAAGCTGTACAAGGCCTGGCCCTAGCTTCCATTCCTCATAAATATGAGGTTCATAATCTCCCTCTTTCAAATTACATCAGAGAGTTCTTGCTCTCAATTAGCAAAGCACATGGCTCGCTATTTCATTACATTATCAGCCCCAGAAAACACAAATGGCTTCTCTGCTTATCACATATCCAATTAGCCCACAAAATGATTCACGGCACATCTGGCCTGCTAATCAATATCTCCTTAGTTCAATGCTCTCGCATACCCTGAACTTGCTCTCCGTAAATATTTACGACCCTGCTTACCCCAACATCGTATTCAGCTTGTCCGCACGTCCTATAACTAGACCTGAAAATCCAATAAATAAAAATACATCCTGTACTAGTTTCATGTCACTAAATTAATCTACAATTCAATGCAGAAGCATATAGCCCATGAATACACAAAGACTTCACGTATCATAAAAATAACATAACTCGCACAGGAAAATATGGAATACACTAAACAAAAAAAATACTAACTCCATCTATCCTGCCTTGTCCCTTCTTTCCAAGCTAAATAAACTATATATACAGGTCCTGGACTCGAAACATGCAAACAAGCCCTAGGCGTATTTAAATTGAAATACAAAGAAAGACAAGAAATGCCATTCTGGCTGACTTCTAATCATTAACAAATTTAGACCTTACACTAGCAAATTGTCATTATCTACAGCATGCTTAAGACATTAGACACTTATCTTTGCTGGCACCTCGGCATCACTGACAAGTTACATGACCGCTTTGTTTACGTACGTTTAGCACATCATGTTAGCAGTCATCAAACATTGAACGTCCATCCTGCTGACTTCTGGAAACTGACATGGCTGCTGTCTTGGTCTTGGATACGCCTGCATTGGTCTCCAATTACATCAGCCTCACCACTTTGGTTTTGCGCTTTACACATTGATTTTCCCCTTAGTGCTTGACTGCCATTTATTACAGCCTGCGATCAAATTTGAGTTCTGATTAACATGCCATTGATTTATGGGATTGATTTCCCTGGTAAAAACTGTCCTTCTTGGCGGAATATTAATGCAGAAACGCACATGATACTTCGTGTCCACGATTGCAACATGGCAGTTTATTGCTAATATGAAAGTTAATTTTCTCGTGTCAGTTCAGTTTATATTTTTAGCAATTTGTAAATTATGCCAAATCGCACTTAGCATATATAAATAATAATGGAATTATGATAGAGGTCACTATCTTGAAATACTGATTCATACAATGAACTGAACAAAGTTCCAAAGTGCACACATACAGCGTGTGGTTAAGTTCAAAAGATCACAGAGCGTGGTTCAAACATGCGACTCACCTCACAAATACACAAGGAATGAATGAGCTTCTCCCAGCATGGGCGGTTTTATAGACTCGCAGGAAGTTCGTTGGTGATGGTATTTCCCCGCTGGATAATAGATACTGGTCTCAACAGATTCTCATTCAAATACATCTCATAATGAAATAGCACAAGTGATCAAATACATCGTTGCTAGGTAGCTGATAATTCTTTTCTCAATATCTTATGCCATCAAACCTGTGGAATAATCCTTAGTAATGTATATCTTGGTTTATATTCAAGTGATCCCAGCCATGGGAAAGCAAGTTTGGCTAGCCTGAACTCAATGTCAAGTAGTTCCCCAGTTTCGAATCTTCTCCCTACCAGCTTCCAGTCAGTTAAATTTTAAATTTTAAACGTGGACTATGTGACTAATATCTCGGCCACTGGCTCGATTCAATCAAAGAAGTTAGTTTGTGCTGGCCCGAATACTGGTTCACAAAGCTTATGACACGGCCTCCCAAAGTACTGGCCTATGTTTTCAATGACTCAGTGCTGCTGTTAATAAAATATTGCCACAGAATCCATACCAATTAATTGAGGCATATTACGTTATGGCTCAGTACAGCCTACAGTATTACCTTCCTTTCACTTGGCTTTCCACCGAGAAATAAGACTAAGACAGACCAGACCGAAAAAGACAAACTAAAATTCCCGTCGGTGCCACAAGAACTCAAATCTAGGATTCTTCTGTCCCATGACCCACACCCCACTCGCCCACTACTGCCCATTCTAAATCACTGACAAGACAGTGATTATTCTGTAACTGAGACAGCTTTAACTTGATTTTATTATTGGCTAAAATTCATCCTGAACTACCCTGTGTCCTCCAGGTCCTAATAGCCAAACTCCACAGAACCCTCCAGACCTTCATAGAAAAGACCATTAAAAACCTCCAAGAAATCGGTACACAACTGAGGTCATGATGACTGTGATGACCAACAGCCTGGGATTACAAATGTAGACAGACTTGGGTAAGATACATCTGACTTTAGCAAACTAGGACAGACTTAATACCACAGCCAAACAACTGAGCTTTGTCGGAGACTAGGAGGCTAAACTCAATGTGAAAGTATTATTTTCTATCCTTAATGTGCCATATTCTACACAGAGCACACAGATAATAATTTCGTGTGGCTATCTCTAGCTGGGTGCAGCCCTTGTAAGGCAGATCCTCCGATGAGGGTGGGCGGCATCTGCCATTTATAGGTAACTGCGTGTTATTGTGGTGGAGGATAGTGTTATGTGTGGTGTGTGAGTTGCAGGGATGTTGGGGACGGCCCCTGAGCCACTGGAATTAACCAATGAAGGTTAAAATCCCTGACCCGGCCGGGAATTGAACCCAGGACCCTCTAAACCGAAGGCCGGTACGCTGACCATTCAGCCAATGAGTCGGACAGCACACAGTTGAGGAGGTACGATGAGAATCACTGAGACATAATGAACTGTACTGTACTTACTGGTGACAGACAATATTTAAGTGACAGCTATTCAACTTAAACCTCAAGTGACGACATTATTATTAGCAAACCTCCTTGATACAAAGACACTCCGATTTGGCAAACTGAACATGTTCCTAAATTATGAGCATATTCTGCTTGCCAGAGACCTGAACTCAAAGCACTGCTGCAAGGCAGCAAATCACACACAATTTCAGTCATGAATATTTCTTTATAGCACTACTGAACTGATATTCTACTGCTACCAAAATGAAATACATCACAAAGGCACTCTGTACATAACATTAACTGAAAATATACCTTATAACATAAACTTCATTACCCACAAAGTCCTAGGATCAGACCACAGACTGCTGGTCATAGAGCTTGGAGTGGACTGAACCAATATTTCTACAGTGTGATATATATACACTCATTGTACAGACTGGGACAAATGTGGCAAACAAATTGACCTGTTGTGGTACAGACACAGTATCCATATAACAGATTCATGGAAACACTAAAGGAGAACTAAATGGATACTGCAATAATTATTGATAGGTGAAGAGTTTAGTAACTTTCAATTTAATTATAACATCCTATGGCAAACTACTAAAATATTCACTAAAAGTAATAAGTCCCTCTATTTACTAAACCAAAGAGAGAAGTAACATTCTCCAATAAAAATAAAGCTGAGGTCCTTGGCAAATGCTAAAATAGTAATTTTAACCTATCAACCACCTTACAAACCAGCAACATGACTAGATGGTCTTAAATTAAGTAAATAATTTTCTCAACACTCCAATATGTTCACCAATCCCTCAACTAACTGCACAAGAAAAAAAAAATGCTTTTAAAATATTAACTTATAATTAGACCTTGGATGTATATCCTGTATAAGTCACCAATATAAACATGCAACTATAGTGCAGAAAATGGTGAAATATGCACTTATTTCATTGCTGTTTTATGAAATGCAAACGTAAAATTCCTTTACTAGACTCACACAATTCACCCACATCAATGCACAAAATCATGATCATGAATAAACAACTAAATGAAAAACAAAATATCACACTCCACTTACAGCTGGAGGTGTACAAACAATCCATGCATAGTTAGTGGGACGTCTCCTAGATAAGGCACAGTGTGTTAATACACATGGTGAATCTTAATTAGTAAGGTTGTAAGAAGACTGTAAAAAATAAAACGTGAATCAACACACTTAAATACACATTCCTCTTTCATTTTCAGTACACACCATACTTTTCCTGTACATAATTTGCTTTATAGTGCATTACAACAATCTTCAAGTTTTCTGGTATAAAAATCTGTGGCATTTGTTAAAATTAGCTTCAAAGCGGTGAATGATCTCTCTACATCTATGGATGTGACAGGACAGTACATGAATTTGGGAGCAGGTGTAGGTGTTAAACATTCTGATAGACAGATAATGTTGTAGCCTGAATTTCGTTTCAGGATACCCACAATATTTATTTGCAGACAGAGTCCGAGGTTTTCTGGGAAAACGTCTAGTTCATGCTTCACGTTCTCCATGATCTCCAGTGAATAACTAAGATGGAGCCCCCGTGTTTCAAGGCTCTTTATCGATTCGTGTATGCTTTGGAAGTGTGTCTTGAATAGTGCCAGTACTCTTTCAACCCAGTGTTCTCCCCAGGACCTTTTTTACTGGGCACACCACCCTGCTGTTTTCACAGATCGCCTGGCTAACAAAACCTAGTTACATAAAAGTAATACATATTTGAGTCACTGGGTGCTCGACATTAAAAATGTAAATACTGTAAAACTTTTTATTTAAATGGCAAATCTTCATTATTTTCAGCATAATTGTATCAGTTACATCAGAATTTAAATGTTTAGCTTGACTATCGTAGTATTGTGCATGATTAGCATGGATTCTGCAATGATGTCGCAAACCCGTGTGGCACTCCACAGCAACCAAGTGGTAAGCCCCAGTGTTACATGATTACAAACGAGCAGTAGAACACTATGTCTTGTTCGTGACATCATCATTCTTAACATTTCTCCTTATACAGCTATTGCCAGGTCGCAGCATTTACGGCACCTCTCCACCTTCCTCTCTTGTTCGAATATCCTCTTCTAAAATCTTTGTCCCTGTCCAGGTTTCTTCTTGCGCTCATGGTCATTGAATCAATCCACCTTGTTCTAGGTCATTTGAAGATGCAACTTCCAACAATTTATTACTCAACAAAATTTTCTTGTGAAATTCCTTACAATTCCTTCCCATTAAAGTTGAAGTATACAGTCAGTTAATTTTTTAATTAAATTTACAGAGCTTCTGTTTCTGTCATCTCTCCATTTTATTGCCATTATCAAAAATACTCTTTGAGTACAGTATGTGCTTTCAATGAAAGTATAATTAACACAAACTCAAGTCCCATCAAAGTGTTCTTCAGTTTTTCTGGGCCAATTAAACCTGTAATATATACCAATCTCTCTGGTAGTGATAAAAACACTAAAATACCGTAGTTCAGTTTGCCATGTATATTTGAAGAGTGGAAATGCTAAAGGATCTAAGTGCCAAAAGTGAAATTTTTCAGGAAGCAAAAAAAAAAAAAAAAACGAACTGCACATCTTTGTGAGAAATTAATATTTATTTTAATTAAACACAAATGTACTCTTTACTTCATTATTAACATGTTGACAAAGGTTTTTTAATTATCTTGAAAAACAAAATAGTTATGTGGTTTTTTGAGCAGAAAAACCTAAGTACTGGTACAAAACGTTTTGACACAGCTAATAGATCTAAGTGCCATGAGACAGCATTAACTTTATTGAGCTAAGAGCTGTGTGAAAAAAGCCTTGTTCTTCTCCTCCATGTAATCAGTAATGGTGGAAAAGTCTTTTTCCTTATTTGGTGTCAACGGAACTGTAGCTGGAAGTTTTTCCAATTCCACAGCTGCAATGTCTTTCATTGTCTTGCCTTTCTTCAGTACATAAAAATTCTCCCAGTCACACAGATCAGAAAAGGTTGTTTTGCAGCACACAATACCAGGCTGTTGTTCGCTTATTTTCAGGAAAGAAACCTGAGTGATACCAAATTTTTTTTTGTATCAATGCACTCAGAAGCCTTTTTCTCAAAGTTGAAGAGACTGTCATATATGTTCAACACTCGGAAAGGTTTTGTAGGCCTAGTTTGCTTGATCACATTTTCAAGATCTTTTGTTACTTGCATTTTGGCTGTCTTGCTGCATTTCTCTGTAAGAATGAAATCGTGATTGGCAAATGAAAATCTGTGCCCAGACAATAGAAATTTATGTTCTACTGACTTGAAAATACCCCGTTCTAGTATGTACATGTACAAAAATATTACCATTCGATTTTTTATTTGGCTTGAGCAATTGTCACTCCATACAACACGATTTGTTTTTCTGTTTGGAAGTAAACCAGAGTTTAGAGCCTGCAAAATACAAGAAGCCATCTCATTCCCTCCTCTACCTCCGTGCCACTTGTGCAACATGCACATTATACCATCGTTCGTATCGGTAATGTGAATGTTAAAGTTACAGCAAGAGAGTTGATGCAAATAATACATGTTACTGTGCGTCAATTTTGGGCAAAGGGTAAACTTTTTCTAAATCCACAACAATGGTGCAATGTTGGCTGCGAGGTAATGTGCTGGATGTGTCATTTTTCAATACGGAAAAGGTACTCTCAGCTTTTCTATGGAGTAACTCGAGTGCCTTTTTGGCTTTGGTTGATTGTATGGGGCATTACCTTTTGATTTTATTTAAATAATTGTACCTTTTTCAGGTATCACTCCTTGGTCTTCTAAACGATAGCTTAGGAAAGTCTTTCAGGAATACTTTGTGGTAGAACTTGTATTGCACACCACTATCAGGATTAAAGGCAGCAAACAAACGGCTTAAGTTTAAGTCACCACTTTGGTATTCTCTTTCAGATTTCAAATGACTATAGTGAGAAACATTTCTGGGGAATAAGTTAATGTGATTTTTCACTTGCATTCTGTCCTGTTTACTAAATTTGAATGTAGAATCTACAGAACCTGATATTTTCTTTGTAACAATTGTTTGAATTTTTTAGGAGAAATTCCAAAGGAATTTAAAAAGGTAGCTTTGCATACTCTTCAGATCTTCCGTTCCATCTGGAAGTGTGTAGCTGATGGTTGACTGTCTTCTACTTTCTGAATCTTCATTATAGGTCTCATGGCATCGTCGTTGAATAGGAAGAATATCTATAAGCCCCATCAGGAAATTGCCTTATTGACTCAGGTCAAGTTGGTGGTATTCTTCAAAGAGCTGCATTTTCATATTGATCTGCAACTGTACTTAAACTTACAAAATACCTAAAAACAAAACAAAAACAAAATATATACATAAACCTGCTAGAATTAATACACGAGTACTGTAAGCAAGGAATGTAGGCTTAAAACATCGGTAGAAGTAGACCTACGTATTGAGGTAGAACAGAATACAGATAAGACTGTTTTTTGGCATTTTTATATTACTAGATAATAATGTAGGCTTACAGAAAGAAATATTATGTATTATAGGTTTACTTCTACTGTAAAAAACAACAGAACTAACCTGTAAAGGTGGCAGTTGTTTTGCAGCCATTTCCCACCTGTTCTGCTTCTTCTGTGTGAGGTAAGACTTTCCACTTAATCTTGCTTTTTGCTGTTTTGTTGTGAACATAAATTTCTCAACACTTCCATCACTACTAAAAGCACTGGTGTTCATACTATTATTATCATTCTCGTCCATCATTTTCAATAACAAGCAAAAGCTTCAGTAAGCAAAACATTAGCACGAGATGAAGGTTATGGCATATCCTTGACTACTGACTACTGCTCAGCTAGCGGCAGCCGGCTGTGGCACATAGATCCACTAGCAGAGCAGATCTGTCTGAACATAGGACTACTGTTAGGGACTGTAGCAACTCCAAGGAACAACTGAGGCATATAAATTCCTTAGCACAGCCCTTGCATGAAGACAGATTGGTTAACAGTGAAAAACCCGAAAGTTAAAAAATGGCACTTAGACCCTTTAGCATTTCCACTCCTTATTTACCTCTGATAATATTGTTAATGCCTGAGGGGAATAAATTGAAATTTTATCATATCCCACTTTTACGTAGTTTTTGGGGACAGCACTGGTACCATTTCATAGCTGAAAGTCACTTTCGCCTCCTGAATAGCGCTGGCACAACTGACATCAAATCCTTCAATCATACACTCCACTTCATCGAAATGACAATAGAATAGTGCAGCTTCAGTCCAAGTTCCCCAGCATAAGGATTGGCTCTGGAGGAAGAGGACCATCTGGTAAGCAATTCCTGCAAGCCTCTGTCTGGAGAGGCACTTTCACAAAGACTTTCTTCACAGTGGATGTTAGTTTTCATGGTATGAAGGGTTTCACGGCCGGTGTCAATACAATAAAAATCTTCCAGGCTATTATGCTGTGGTCCACTCCTGATCCCTTGCAGATATTTCGACTACTGCTGCAGTAGTCATCTTCTGTGGTGTTTTCTAGGTACTCTCTCCTGTATCCCGTTGGCGACTGCCGTGGTTGCTTGCGAGGCAGCTGCATTTATATCTGAATGTGCAACCTCCGATTTTACCCAATTTTCATTAACCTATTGACATACTAATTTAAATGTACTGAGTACGTGCATGTATAACATTTTTTCATGCATAAGATACAGTTTTATGCTAATAAAATTTACACATGTAATCTGCAACATACTGAATTTTAATCATACCCTTGTTTGATGTGATATAGTGCAGCACCCAGAAGAACAATTTATGTAAGTTTTAATGGTGTTAAACACCCTAAAACACTCTGGGAAATGCAAAGCCACCAAATACTTTCACAGTCGTATCTCATTACACTTTTCTTGCTTGTCTTGCTTTCAACACAGTCACGGCATGTTTTAGGGCTATAAGCCTCATGAAATGTTCCCAGTGAGCTCATACAGGGTGAGTTGGGATTTTTTTTCTGTTAATAACTGATCAGCAAAACTGTTTCTTTCAGTAGCTATCTCACACTGTCTCTGCTCATGGAAGTATGCAAGTAAATCGGCTCTCCGTTGAAGCAATTTTGTAGGTGAACAGAAGCAGTGGAAAAGTGCAGATCTGTTGTACTTGTGCCATGGTTCAAGTTGAGACCAGTTTTAAATCAATATAGTTGCTTACATCAGAATAATATTAAAAATGGGTCATCATCCAAATAAAGCTAGCAGCGGTAGTGCCGGCAGTGGTGCCAACCAAATCGGAAAGGTGGTGAGAAGGGCACTGGACGAGGCCGTGCTCTCCGAACGTTTCGAGGACAGTATTGTAAGTGCAGTGGCGAGAAAGGTGATGGAAATTGATAAAGGAACTTGAGCATAGTCTCCAGTTCAATGCGGAATTTGTGAATGAACTAAACAAAAAACTTGAGTGCTGCAGAGAAGAAATAAACATCTCAAAGAAGAAGTTGAGATGAAGTGCGACTCCCTAGAATAGTACCAAAGGAGGTCAAGTTTATGTCTGGTAATGCTGAGAGTGAGGGTAAGAACACAGACTACATTGTTTTGAGCCTCTGCATTAAACTGGAGGCCAAGGTAACCAAAACTGACATTGACAGGAGCCACAGAGTAGGACCGAAGGTGCCTGGAAAACCTCGGCCCATCATTATGAAGTTCAATTCCTTTCGCTCCAGGCAAGTTGTTTTCACACGGAAGCATCAACTAAAAGGAACACCTACCAGGATACAGGAAGACCTGACTGCAACTCATTTAGCTATTTCGAAAGCAGCCATCAATGTTCATGGACTGATCACGGGGATGTCATAATTAAGTTGGCAGACGGTACAAGGCGTCATATCAACCGGATGTGTGATATTCCTAGATTGTAATCTGCAAACATCACTACAGCAATTATACTAATATCGAACAGTTTTAGCTTTTAATGTGAGTACCAAAATATTGTCTTCATTTGCTTTTGTAGTAGGAATATACTACAGTAAACTTCACTTTATCTTTCTCCTCTCTCTCTCTCTCTCTCTCTCTCTCCCATTCAACCTCTCTCCCGTAACACACTTCCTATCATATCTTTTACTATATCAGGTATCTGTTTTACAAATATAACATTGCTAGTTAGAACCCTCATTTACATGATTTACCTTGTGGAATTTGTTTGAAGTGTATTCTGTCATTGTTATTAGTTTTAAATTGTCTTTTATACCTATAGTAATGCATATGGCTTGAACTATATTTAACCGTAGTCCTCTCGTTAGTTCTGTTTTAGTTTTACATTTCTGTTCCAAAGTGGCATACCTTTTAGCACAATAAGGACATACTTCTGACGACTGCAGGCCTAAGCGCATTCGTTTATCTCCATCTCCTTACCCCCTGTTCTGTTAACCGCTCCCTTCACACACACATAGTTGCTAGAGCAAACCCAGGCCCTCTTTCAGCCACTACTACCTTGAAGGAAACTATGAAACAATTTCCAAGAGCTCTTAATGTTTTGTCACTGTCATTTGCAGTGTTTGCTGTCCCAAACGTGCATGGATGAAATGCATGACCTGTTTTCTCTGCGCCAGTTCCATGCAATTCTTATGTCTGAAACATGGTTGACCAGCAACTGCCCTAGCTCAGCTGTTGACATGGATGGGTATGTCCTTCTACAAAATGACCACGAGGGTAAAGGCAGTGGGGGAGTAGCTGCTTAGGTTGCCAGAGACCTCAACCCTCAAGTAATTAGCCATTCACCTTCAAAGTATGAATGTAAACTAGAGTTTTGTTTGTAGAGGTAACGCTGTTTAGAGTGAAGTGCTTGCTAGGAGGGGCTTACAAGCCTCCGAAAGTAGGGTATTTGACTGACCTTGAGACTGAAATACTAAACCTTCTGCCAGACTACGGACACACTATAGGCCTAATGGGAGACTTCAACACAAATTTGTTAGACAGTACTTCAGCTTCAACTCAACAGTTTTGTAATATTTTTGAAGCATGTAACATGACAGTTTTACCCCTCAGACCAACCCACGACACTTGCAGTCACACTTCTCGATCTAATAATAACAAACAATTCAGCAGAAGTTCTGCAACATGGACAAACATCAGCCCTGGGACTATCAGGACATGACATAATCTACCTGTCCTATCAATTACAATGGCCGAAACTATGGATGAAAATATTATCATTCAGGGACCTCAGGTGAATTGATGCAGACAACTTAGAAGAAGATGCTCTTTCTGTGCCATGGATGGAGATAAATCACGCCAATAATATAGAGGAAATGGTTTCAATATTTAATGACCTAGTAATGCAACTCTACGATGGGCACGTCCCAGTGTATACGGGAAAAGGTTCCAGAGCTCCTAAACCACAGATAGATGACAAAATTTGCCACTTAATGGCTAAACGAGATACTGCTCATAGACGATACAAACACTACCTAATGGAAGTAAACCGCCAGACTTATAAAACACTACGTAATAAAACAATTTCCCAAATTTGAACCACTAGGCTACATTACGCCCATAACTTGATTGAACCTGACATACGACAATATGGAAATCTGTGAAGTATTTTGGCATCAATAACCAGAACTCTAACAAAGAACTAAATGTTAGTGTAGACGAATTAAACTACCATTTCATCTTGCCAACAGGAATTAATCCATTTGCGAAAGAGAAAACAATTAAAACATTTGATAACATGCCATTTCTACACAGAGAGAAATTATACTTCAGTCACGTCACACTGCAAGAAGTGATTGACTCAGTAAAATGCATCATGACCAAGGCTAGGGGCATAGATAATATAGGCCACAAAATGCACATGAAAATTCTCCATCACATCATTTATCCACTGGTGAATATCTTTAATTATTCACTGCAACAGGGGACTTATCCAGAAATATGGAAAATAGTCTGTCTGCTTCAGAAAATAAGATTGCAGAGGATGTCAGTGACTATCGGCCAATTAGTATCTTATGCATATTGTCAAAAGCTTTAGAATTCATTGTTCACAAGCAGATTACCAACTATCTTACTCAATACAATCTCCTCAATATCCACCATTATGGCTTTAGACCGAGACACAGCACTTGCAGTGCATTAACACATGTGACTGATGACATAAAGCAAGCTATGGACAACAAACAACTGACAGTTTTAGCATTATTTGGCTTAAGTAAAGCTTTCAACACTTTGCAAAGACATACTTATATCCAAATTAAAGAGTTTAAATTTCTCCGCGAGTGCACTCCAGTGGATCAGTTCCTATCTCACCGGCCGCTGGCAGTGTGTACTTAATAACAACACTGAATATTCAAATTGGCGTACGGTTGATGTAGGAATACAACAAGGATCTGTACAGGGCCCCATATTTTTCTCTTTGTATATAAATGGCATAGCTTCAGGATTAAAACACTGTAAATATCACGTACATGCAGATGACTTACAGATATATAGGGCCTATACACAGCAAACCCGATGTAGTGATGGGCCAAAAATCAAGGATTAAAATTTAACCCATCAAAATTTCAGGCAATAATTATTGGTTACTCTAAATTACTTTGCAAACTCAATCGAACAGCATTACCACAGTTGTCCATAAGTGGTACTCCCATACAATATAGCCAAGATGTAAGAAATCATAGTTTACTATTTGACGAACATCTGTCCTGGTCTGCCCAAACTATATCTGTGTGTAGAAAAATGTATGGAATGCTACACTGTCTCAGTAAATTCAAATTCACTTTCCCATTTAAACTAAAGAAAATTCTTGTTGAATCACTCGCATTACCTTATTTTGATTATTGAGATATAGTTTACAACAACCTAGGAGAAGACTGGGGAAGGGAATTACAGTGTGCTCAGAATTCTTGAGTAAGATTTATCTGTGGACTTTGGTACGCTGACCATGTCACACTGTCTTGCACACGGCTCGGGTGGCTTCACCTCCAAGAACGACGCACACTTCATATTCTGCTTTTTGCATGATATTCTTAAAACTTCTCGACCATCCTAGCTCCGTGATCACATCAAGCTTCTCTTCATAGACCATAACAAAAATACCTGATCCTACAGCACCATGTGTTTATCCCTTCCTGTACACAGAACAGCAATCTACACAAAATCATTCACCATTATTGCAGCCCGACAATGGAATCTCTTACCAGTGGACATCAAAAGCATGTCTAGCAGCTCTGCTTTTAAACATGCGTTTTTACATACTAGGTAAACATGCATGAATCATCAAGTTTTGACCTGAAAACACCTACTACCTCTTCATCATTATTTCCCTCTTCCTTTCACAGATCATTTTCTTCTTACTAATCCTTCTCTTCACCTCTCAATTGAAGGCGATATCTCAGTATATTGTAGAAGTCTATATATTTTCTAAAGTTTCTCTTAAGTAGTAGTTAGAGTACTCATTATTCAAATATAGTTAATGTACTCTATATACGATGTGTATTATATAGACGATATGATTTGTTTTTTATGTGTGGTTAATTTTATTTACTATTAATGTTGTTTTCATATTATTGTCAATCAGTAGTTATTATTAACAGTGTTCTAGATTAAGAGTGGTTAAGTGTAAGAAAGGGAGTACATATCTAACTTTTGCCAGAATAAATAAAACTTGTTATTATCCCATAAAGTGTTGTGAATCACATGTTGAGACATGTGTAGAGGGGAGGGATCTGGATTGAGGGTCCTGTTTATTTATTTTATTTATTTATTTCATGCCTTTGTATGTGGCGAAGTTAGGGCTCACTACCCTCTCTTACACTTAACCACTACATACCGTACATAATCACATAATTTGGAAAAATAGCATTGGCAGTCCCTAGGAAATACCTAAATTTATGGAGTGATATTATAACAGATTATAACTGTTATTTCTAATGATTAATATTATCTAGCCTATCTACATGTACATCACCTAACAATAGTTCTAAATCACACTTGCACTCATACACACTAACATTCATACAAGCTGATCGTGTATTTAAGAGGAAATCTCGACAAGACCATTTGAATGAGACTGTTGAAGTGCTATTACGTATACTGACAGGGAGTGTGTTCCATAGCCTTGCCCAAGACACTTGGAAAGAGTGGCTGTATACAGATGAATGATTAACCGGTATCATAAGGGTAGAAGTCGATCTGGTATTATGTCCATGGATAGATGAGAGGAAGGTGTAGATTCTTTCAGAAGTCGAAAATACTGTCGCAGTATGTAAATTTCTTAGTTGATCAATTTTCAGCCAGGATAGCTTCTCATAATAGTGGGAAATATGTGTCCTAAAGTTCAAAGAAAATATAAATCGTGTGCAAGAGTTCATTGCCCTTTGAAGTTTCATAGTTTGTTCTGCAGTTGCATCGGTTAATACGACATCACAGTAATAAATTATTGGAAAAATGAGAGTTTGAATAAGTTTTATTTTCGTGCTGTGGTGGAAGAATGGATTGTTTCATTTTTAGGGGGTGAAGAGATGCATACACTTTTCTGCAGACACTTGTTATATGGTCATTCCAGTTTAATGTGTCATTCATGACAACGCCTAGGTTTTTTACAGACTTCTGAAAAGTTATAGTTTCACCACAGAGCATGAGGTTAGGCTGTTGTATGATGTTTAGCGTATTTAAAAGTCTAGATTGTCCTATTATGATTGCTTGCATTTTCTTCAGGTTAATTAATAGGCAGTTCTCTTTGGCATATGAGCTAATTGAATTTAAAGTCGAGTTTATATGGTGGATTGATTGGTCAGTGTCGGGGACACTAAAGTGTGAGTAGATCTGAAGATCGACAGCATAAAGATGATAGTTGCAGTCGTTCAGATGAGGAGAAATGTCATTAATATAGATTAAGAATAAAAGAGGTCCAAGAATAGACCCTTGGGGGATGCCAGATGGCTTAGTCCTCCATTCTGTAGTCTTCATGTTTGATACAACTCGCTGTCATCTGTTTTTGAGGTATGAGCCCAAGAGCTGAATAGCAGAATGAGCCATGTGAAGTTTTTGTAACTTAGCTAACAATATGTCTATATTTACAGTGTCAAACGCACTGCTAAAGTCTAGAAGGATAAATATAGTCAGTTTTCGTTCATCCATAGCCCGTCTAATGTCATCCGTGATTTTGATTAGTGTTGTTGCAGTACTGTGTCCTTTCTTAAAACCAGACTGTAAGGGATCAAGTACAGAATGTTTTTCCAAGTATTTAACAATTTGTTTATGTATTATCTTCTCCAGAACCTTAGAAAGTGCTGTGAGGATGCAGACAGGTCGGTAGTCAGATGTATTGCTTGCAGGAGAGTTTTTTGGGACAGGCACAATGAGTGCATCTTTCCATTTAATTGGGATTTTGCCTGAAGTAAGACAGGTATTAAGTAAATGCGTAAAAATGGGCAATATTATGTCGATTATGTAAGTCACGAATGAAATGGGAATTTCATCAGCTCCAGTTGCGTTAGATTTAATTGAAATTACTTCCCTTCTTACTTCATGCTCTGTAACGGTATCAAATTCAAATACAGGGCGGACTGGGGATTGTTGCCTTAATATATTGTCAATGGTGTTTTGTATTGTCGTTGTGTCAGGAGTGAGATGTTCCATGGAGAAATATGTATTTAATTCATCAAGGGACTCCTCGGGATCAGTATGCTTCGCAAGTGGTTTGCCAATAACCAGTGACCGAAGTTGTTGCCATGTGGAACCAGTGTTAACGTTTTTGTTTAAATGCTGGAAATAATTAAATTTCTTATTACGAATTACAAGCTTAATTCGGTTTCGAAGAACACGGTACTGCTCATGTACGTCAGCTAGTTGAGTCTGCTTATAGCGTCGGTGTAGTGCGTCTCGTTCTTTCATCATAGTCTTAACATTAGTAGTCAGCCAAGGGCAGGGTGGACGTGTTACTCTCACAGAACAATTTGGTGCGTGTTTGTTGTACAATTCATGTAAATGGGAATTAAATATTTCCACTTTCTCGTCAATGTCAGTCTTGATCATTATGTCATACCAGGGGCAGAGTTGTGCATCTTGTCTCAGTTGTATTAAATTCATCGTTTTAAAATCTCTAAACGTTACATATTTCGGTCGGTATTTCGGCACGCGAAGAGAGTATGCTAAGTATATGAGGTCATGTTTAGATATGTCAGGAACAGATACTTGACCATGGTGAAGGATTTTTTGAGGGTTATTTGTTATTACTAGGTCTATGAATGTATCAGCGGAAATAGTGGAAGTATGGACGTGGTGGGTGGGTTTAAGGGGTAATATAGTCATGTCACAGGATTTAAAAATATTTTGTAGTCGTAAGGCGTCGTTGTTCAGAGTTAAGAAATTGGTGTTGAAGTCTCTAAAAAGTATCATGTGCTTGTATGATGGTAGCAACCTCAGTAAGCTGTCTTCTAAGTCATGGAAGTCTCGCACTGTGTCAGGAGGCCTATATACTACACCTACAAGTACTTTTACAGAATTGACAAGCACCTCTACAAAAATATATTCAGGAGCCGTTTTTACAGCAGGAGTAGACGTGTGAACAACTCTACTCTCGAGCATTGATTTACAATATAGGGCAACCCCACCACCTCGTCTGTTCGTCCGATCATGCCTGTGAATATCGTAGCCCGATATGTCAACCATGCTTGAGGGAATCGAACTACGGAGCCAACTCTTGCTTACAGCAGCGATATGAATTGGACTGTCTTCAAATATCGTCTTCATTTCATCGAGGTGAGCAATGATGGATTGGCTGTTGACATACACACAAAACAGGGCTCGATTAAATGACATCAGTTCCTTCTCTAAAATAATATGGGACCAGGCGAGATGGCCGTGAGCGTAGAGGCGCACGGCTGTGAGCTTGCATCCGGGAGACAGGGGGTTCGAATCTCACTGTCGGCAGGCAGCCCTGAAGATGGTTTTCCATGGTTTCCCATTTTCACACCAGGCAAATGCTGGGGCTGTACCTTAATTAAGGCCATGGCCGCTTCCTTCCTGCTCCCAGGCCCTTCCTATCCCATCGTCCCCATAAGACCTATCTGTGTCGGTGCGACATAAAGCCCCTAGAAAAAAAAAATAGTATGGGTAGAATAGGAAGGAGAAAGTGTTGAGGAATGGTCAATGGCAGGCCGTGTCCTTTCAGACGTATGTTCCAGTGAAAGGGCTGTGAAGGGTGAGTGAGGGGGGTCTGTCCTACAGAGGAGTGCTGAGGGGTGAGGGAGGGAGCAAGGAGGGGGACTTTCAATAGCACTTCTCAACTCAAGCATGCTAAAGGAATGTAAAACATGCGGCTTACCTTAATTTCCTCATGCATACAGTGACCAGCTGATTCACACAAACACATACATTCACAACTATACACTAAATTAAAAATAAATAAACTACGTAGATTGCACATTGTTCATATGTTGCTTTCACCATATTGCCTGATTAATGATTGTAATTCCACGAGTGAGTTCACTTGGAATTTCTTGCCGGATACGTGAATGAATATCCTTCCATCTTGGCTGTATGTGTTGCGCAGTCCAAAAGTGTCTCGTGCCATGTTCAAGATGTCCTTTCTCAGCCTAGTGAGGGATTCAGTTATGTGTAGTTTGGAGCCTTTAAGCTGACGTTTAGTGCGCCAAACTTGATACCGCTGGTGGTAGCGGAGGAATTTTGTGACAGGTTTTATTCCAGAATTTCATATAAAATCATATTGGATGGTTTATCACCGATTTTATTCCATTGCCAGCCATCTTCCTTTGTCTTTTTATAGGCAGGATGGACTTCATTATCATCGTCACTTTCATCACTCTCATGTGAAATTTTTTGTTATGCTGCTATAATTTTCACTGCTAGTAAATAGAATTGTTTAATTTTTTAAAACTATATCATTCTGACTATCCCATAATATATGTTCCATGTTTTTCCTTGGAATACAATGTTTACTAGTGTCTACCATTTTTGCCAATTATCAAGCAGGTAATCACCCTGCTGTGTGCTGCAATGTATGATGTTCATTCGAACTTCAAACAGAGAGAGAGAGAGAGAGCAGAATCTCAGACTTCAGATGGTATACTGCATGTCATGCCATCTACGGACAGAAGGTTTGAACTAGTTGCAGAAAGCTTACCTCCCAGTAGACCGCCTGCCAGGCATCTATGTATGAATGGTAACTGCATGCACAGCCACCAGGTAGGCGGCAAAGTATGCCAATGAGCCAAAACGATAAACCACCTCATAAAAATTAGGACAGTCTTCGTACATATAAGTAGCAGTAATTCAACCCCCACAGTCATCAGTTAGTTTAATTGCTAAGATTCTATTTTAAAAATTAAATAAGTATCCCCTAACAAGTAATACCACTACCACCTTATAAACTGACAACATTGTCATATTAGCCATCTCACAAAATGCCAACTTCATTGTTTAACACCTCTAACAACACCAGGTAAAGCTTGAACCCATGCTCATACAATAGAAGATCCAGGTCAATATTGGCAAAACAAGGCTGTATTTGTCACCAGTGGTGATACCCACAACCAGCCTCACGCTACCCAGTGAACAGACCACCATAAATACCTTGGTATAACACTACACAGCCACCTCACACTACATCAGTGTATTAAGGACACTGATCACAAAGCCAAATCATCCATCATCATGCTGCACGCCTGACTCGGCTGAATAGTCAGTGTACTTGCCTTCGGTTCAGAGGGTCCTGGGTTCGAATCCCGGCCAGGTCTGGGATTGTAACCTTCATTGGTTAATTCCAATGGCCTAGGGGCTGGGTGTTTGTGCCATCCCCAACATCCCTGCAATTCACACACCACACATAACACACAGTGACCTGGAAATGGCAGATGCCGCCCACCCTCATCGGGGGGGTTTGCCTTACAGGGGCTGTACCCGGCTTGAAATAGCCACACGAAATTATTATTTTTATCATGCTTTATTCATTCATCAACCTGAAAGCCCACTGTCACAAAAAAAACATCAAGCTCATTTACACAGTGTTCATCAGATCAATAATAATGTACACTTTTCGAGCAATAGGCTTTGTGAT
This sequence comes from Anabrus simplex, assembly GCF_040414725.1. Classification (NCBI taxonomy): domain Eukaryota; kingdom Metazoa; phylum Arthropoda; class Insecta; order Orthoptera; family Tettigoniidae; genus Anabrus; species Anabrus simplex. Next base: position 945,650,678 of record NC_090266.1, on the reverse strand, counting down.
CCTTTGAAAAACTGCATATACTACAGCACTGGCTGCTGACTGGTATTTGAAAGCTACTGCTAAACAGTAGTGCAACTACATGGCACGACAAAAATACTGCACTTGTCTACCTTATGGTGATGACAGCAAACCTTTACAGAAAAGTTGAGACAAACAGTAACCCCCTAATCTTGAACCTGACCTATCACACTGCAAAACCTGCACAACTAATAACATTCACATAACCCATGACTTCCCCACACCTTCAAATATCTCCCCATCCCAGAAATGAAGGACTAGATTCAAACCAGATTAATATCATTAAGCAGTTTCAGACCCAAAAAGTTCAAGTAGTAACTCAGCATAAGAAAGTAAAAAGTAACAATACCTATAAATTTTGGCACAAGTAATTAGGAAAGTAATGGATGACATATCATTCTACCAATACTATGACGCAATATCAAAACAAAATGCATACTGTATTTACTCGCATGTAATTCCCCCCTGAATATTTTAGTACATATTTCCTGAATCTTATTCTTGCATTCTTCACATACTGTGTAATTTCCACTAACATCTTTATTAAGAAATTGGACACGTTGCACCTAACAAGCCTGTTTCCTGGATTCCAAGCATCTATAAATACCTTTGCAAATGGAAAGCCCAAAGCCATTCACCATCCCTTCCTATTACCTGCTACCCTGGCCTGCTTCCAGGCGCAGTTTAAACTTACAGTTGTTTATTTTGCACAAATAATAGAATCAAGATGTGCCAATGGAAGCAAAGGATACTATGTACAAGATGTATTACGTACCCATAACAACTTACGGAGCAGAAACTTGGACAATGACAAAGAAGGATGAGAGTCGAATACAGGCAGCCGAAATGAAATTCTTGAGGAGTATGATACAGAAGAGTAGACGAGACAAAATAAGGAACGAGAAAATCCGGGAAGAAATTGGAGTGGAAAAAATGAATGATAGAATAGAGAAGAGCCGACTAAGATGGTTTGGGCACATAAAGCGAATGAGCGACGAAAGAATGCCAAAAAAGGTGATGGAAATGCAAATCCAAGGAAGGAGAGGCCGTGGACGACCACGATTGAGATGGAAGGATACCATCCAACGCAGCATTATAGAAAGAAACCTGGACTGGGACACAGTGTTGGAGGAGGAGTGGTGGAAAGACCGAAGAAAGTGGAGAGGAACCATATTTGCCCCTACCCGGCTACAGCTGGATAAAGGGAAATGATGATGATGATGATATGAATAGAATCAAGTGCGCAGGAAGAGAGTTTGGCATAGAAGCAAAATTAATTTGCTATTGGTGGGCTTAGAAAGAAGAATTAAAAAAGCTAAATCCAGATGTCATTCATTTTGTGGCCCAGAGTGCTAAAAATTCCCCCCAGGTTGAGAAAGAAGTGCTTGACTATGTAGTGGAACTAAGAAATGTTAGCATTGCTATATCATATGAAATAATGCTGATGAAAGGGATGGATGTAGTGAAAAATTGTGGTATTACAAGTACGCAATTCAAGGTGTGCATTGGATGGGCTGTTTGTTTTATGCAGAGTCATGGACTTAGTCTGCAAAGACAAGCGATGCAGGCTTAGTGTCTAGCACGGCATTACACGGACATAATAATCAAATTTCACAAGTTTATCATCAAACTTGGACAAGATAATTATTTTCATCTTTCTTAAATTGGAAAAGCGGACCAAACTCCTGTTTATTTTGATATGTGGCAAAGGACGACAGAGCATATGAAGGGGTGCATTCAGTTTATTAATTAAAACAGGCGTAGAGTAATTACAGTGTACCGTCATGCTTGTAGTTACAGTTTGCAGTTTTCAAAAGAAAACTCTGCCGAAGTTTAATCTTGCAGCGGGCATTGTTGTTCAAGTGCAGGGACAAGGATGGATGTCAGCTGATGTAATGAAAGAATGGCTGAAAATTGTGTGGGATTGAAACCCTCGAGCTTTATATCATAAAAATTCCATGCTTGTTCTGGACAGTTTTCGTAGTCATTTATCAGAGCCCGTTAATAATGAGATGTCCTGCCTCAACACCAGGTGACTTGACTTGACTTATTTCCTGTATCTCCTAAGTGGAGCATAGGGCATCAACGAACTTCCGCCACCGGACTTTGTTCTGCGCCATCGTCCTGATCTCTGTCCAGGTCTTTCCTCCTTTCTCCATCCCTTCTGCTATTACACTCCTCCTCCATGTGTTTCTTGGTCTGCCTCTTCTCCTGCTACCTTGTGGGTTCCATTGCAGGGCTTATCTTGCTATGTTGTCTTTATCTCGCCGTAATGTATGCCCGATCCACTTCCATTTCCTACGACGCCTCTCAATATCAATGGGTGTTTGATGGTTTTTTTCCCATAGTTCTTCATTGGAGATTACTTGTGGCCACCATATCCTCAGGATATTCCTCAAACTTCTGTTCAAAAATGTTTGAAGTCTGCTAATCAGTTGTTTGTTAGTCTTCCATGTTTCACACCCATAGAGCAGTACTGACTTGACATTTGTATTGAAGATGCGTAGTTTGGTATAGGTGTTAAGTTCCTTAGATTTCCAGATTGGTCTCAGCATTGCAAATGCTCCTTTAGCCTTATTTATTCTATTTCCTATATCCTCTATAGTTCCTCCCTCAGGGGTGACTATACTTCCAAGGTAGCAAAACTGGTTGACTTGTTCGATCTCTTGGTTTCCTAAAAATAATAGTGCCTTGTTTCGGTTATTATAACGCATCTCCTTGGTTTTCTTTCCATTTATCTTCAATCCCACCTCTGATGCTTCGGTTTTTAAATCATTCAGCTTTGCTTCCATATCCTTAAAACTGTTGGATAACAAACACAAGTCATCCGCAAAGTCCAAGTCCTTCAACCAGCCTGTCAGTCCCCATTGAATTCCTCTTCGGCGATTCATTGCCTTCTTCATCGTAAGATCCAGCACCATCAGAAATAGTATTGGTGACAGCAAACATCCTTGCTTAACCCCTGTGTTTACTGGGATGGGCTCAGACAACATCCCCTGATGTAAAACTTGGCATGTGTAGTTCTCATACATTTCTTGGGTTATCTGTATAATTTTCTTTGGAATCCCAAATTCTTTCATGGCTTTCCACACCTTCTTCCTCATTACATTATCAAATGCCTTTTCAAAGTCTACAAATAGCAGATACAGTGACGACTGCAGCTCTGTGGATTATTCTATAATTATGCGCAGTGTGTTGATCTGGTCTGTACAGGAGTAACCTTCTCTAAACCCTGCCTGTTCTTTCCTCAGCCTTGAGTTAACTCGCTTTTTGATCCTTTCTAAAATTATTCGTGAGAGTACCTTACTTGGTATCGAAAGGAGGGTAATCCCTCTGCAGTTATCACATTCCAATAAATCTCCTTTCTTCGGAAGCTTAATCAACAATCCTTTCTTCCAATCTGTGGGGATCTTCTCTTCTTCCCAAATCTTCTTGAAAAGTGGGAACAGAATCTCGACTGAAGTACCCACGTCCACTTTCAAGGCCTCCGGTGTGATATTGTCCATACCTGCCGCTTTGCCATTCTTTAGTTGTTTAATGGCCCTTTGGATCTCTGTTCTTGATGGCGGTTCTGTACTGATAGCAACATCTTCCTGTTCTTCTACGGTCATCACCTTTGTCTCTTCTTCCTCGATTGCTTCACGATTCAAGATCTCCAGAAAGTGTTCTCTCCATCTTTCTAGCTGTTCTTTTTGTGTGGACAATAATCTCCCATCTTTGGCTTTCACTGGCTTGTCAGATGTAGAAAACTTTCCTGTTAGTCTCTTGGTAATGTGGTAGAGGGTCTTACTATCATTGTTTTGTGCTGCCGTCTCAGCTTGTGTTGCAAGATTATTGATAAATGCTCGTTTGTCACGTTGAAATCTCCCCTTCACTATTTTGTTAAGTTCATTAAAGTTAGTTCTAGCTTGTGCCTTCTCTTCTTGTGTTCTTGCGGTATTGAGTCTTTTCTTACGTTCCTTCCTTTGATTCACGGCTTCCCATGTCTCAGAAGTAATCCATTCCTCTCTCCCTTTTGCCTAAGACCTTTTCACAGGTATTAATGTAGGTACTCTCTATGCTCTTCCAATTATGTTCAATATCCTGTCCTTCTTCCTCTCTTAGCTGTTGGAATCGGTTATTCAATTCTAGTGAAAATTTTTGTTGCACCTCCTTGTCCTTCAGTTTATCCCAGTTATACTTTATCCTCCTCTTCTGATGAATGTGCCTAGTACTTGCAATCTTAAGTTGGAGCGTAGCTACTACTAAGTGATGGTCACTTCCCACATCTGCCCCCCTCTTGTTCCTCACGTCCAAAAGGGAGGTTCGCCATGTCTTGCTGATAGTGAAATGGTCGATCTGATTCTCCGTTCTATGGTCAGGGGAAACCCACGTCACTTTATGGCAATTCTTATGGGGGAAGATAGTGCCTCCTATCACCAACCTGTGGTTACTACAAAATTCAATAAGCCTTTCACCATTCTCATTTCTATTACCTATACCATGTTTTCCTATTATATTTTCTATTCCTTGGTTATCATTGCCAACTTTCGCATTCAGGTCTCCCATCACGACCATTATATCCCTTTTCTTTGCCTTTAACAGGGTTCGATGTAGCTGACCATAAAATTGCTCTTTTTCTTCTTCTTCCCCTGCCTCTGTTGGTGCATAACTCTGCACCACTGTAATTGGTCTTACTCTTGATGCAAATCGAGCTACTAGAATCCTTTCTGAGACTGGGTACCATTCTATCAAACTCTTCCTTGTCTTTTGAGTGATCAATAATCCAACACCCTCTCTATGTTCTTCTTCTCTTCCTGAGTACAGCAGCGTGTCCCCTTCCTGGGTCTTTATCTCACCAAACCCAGTCCATCTCATCTCACTCAAGCCTAATATGTCCAACCTGTATCGCTTCATCTCCCTAGATACTTCAGCCAATCTTCCTGCCTGCCACATTGTCTGTACATTCCACATTCCAATTCTCGTGTCCGATTTCATGCTAAAAGTCAAATCCATTTTATCCATCCGGCTTCTATTCGTTGATGTTTCTGTAATAGGTTAATCTCGGGTGTGTAGGTTATTGGCCTTCAGCACCCAAAGCCTGGTGAAGGGGCTACCTTCTAAGTAGCCAGGCCTACTGATTTTCTGTTGGGGTTTCTTCCCTTAGCCTTTGAAGTTCCCACTTCTGACCACAAGGCAGCAGTTCCTATTCTATTTTCCCCGCATAGGAGGGTTGCCTCGTCCGTCAGTTCCACCGTTCCGAAGTCCGTTTTCTCCGCCTTCACTGCCGTTGAGGTCTTCTCCGCCTTCACTGCCGTTGAGGTCTTCTCCGTAACCCTGGCAAGGGACCCTTACATGGGACTACCAGCTGGGTCAGCTGGACCAAGGTCTTTTAAAGAGGTGTTACTCCTCTATCACTCGCCCTTTGTTCTGACTTGTGACAGGCAGAGCCTGGCTTCCCAAACATTGGGAACAGGTTGGTGGGTTTCAACACCAGGTGGGCTACTATAAATTTTATAGCTGCTAGAAATCTTAATGAATAAACAATTTAAAGATCACCTCCGCCAGTTGGATGGGGGAATGGATGGCATCTGGTTCCTTCAAAGTGACAAAAAGGGGCAGCATTACAAGACCCAGCATCAAACAGTTGTGCTCTTGGATTCTTTGAGCTTGGAATCTGATCATGGAAGACATAGTCACAAAGAGTTCCTGCAAGACTGGGATATCTAACGCGATGGATGGTTCAAGAGTATGACGTCATGTGGGGTGATGCAATGGATACAAACAACTCTGCTGATGAAGACTATCTATCTACCAGAATATCTTCCAAAGAAAGCTGTTGGGGGGTAGAGTATAGGTATGTTGTTTTCTATTTACACACTTAACGAGCTGATTTTGTTTACCACGCATTTTATATCTGATGTTTATTATGCATTGTTTTCCTTGCTAGGGTTGATCTCAAGATCAAGTACCGTAAAACGGGATAACTTCGGCCAGTTTCTTGGATATTTTAAAAATTAAAATGTGAAATATTCCCTGTAATTTTCTGAAGAATATAAGTTCTTCCATATTTGCTCTTCATTTTTAAACATGAACATAATTCTGATTATTATTCAGTAATGAATTATGATTATCGAAAGAGTGGCCGGAGTTACCCCATGTTTTGGGCCACGGTGAATGTTTTTAAAAAACCTGCAGAATGCCCAGTATCAACAATCACAAACAAATTAAAAGGATTTGTGGTGAAACAGATGTATAGTGATCAAATTAACATTTTCCCCATAGAAGAAACTATTTTATTTAGCCTAAGCCTACAAGCATTGTATGATATTACAAATTACACGTTGCATTGCATAAATATTTGTAATGGTACAAAATGTAATAAATAAAAGGTACGAAAATCATAAAGCCCAATTGTATGGAGAGAGAAGGAGGTCAGAAAAGAAGCAATCTTGTAGACTGTCCTCATAATACACTGTCTTCTAAATTAGAAAATATCTGGGCTGTCAATCAAGTTCTTAAATGTTTATCGTCCATGTCAACTGATATCCGTCTATTTATCATTGGAAATGGGAACCGTCTTTCCCCTTCCTGTCAGGTTAAACTTCCCTGTTTATTATTATTGTGCCTTTATTGATCTCTTCTAAAGTCTTCTTGAAGTAAACAGGATTGTAATTACAACACCCACGGCCGTGTAATGTTTTCCTGTATGTTCTTAGCATGGCCGAAGTTACCCCGAAAGGGGACAACTTTTATCACAGAACTATTCCCTGAAAAACCTATTTGAATAAAATGCATCAAATTGTGTTGATCGGTTACCAGACAGACTTACATTTTGAACCCATAAATCACTGGAATAGAGAATTGAATGCTGGGGCTAGAGAACAGTTCGTTTTCTGCTGTTACCAGACAAGTCAATAGTCAGGGCTGAGAAAAAATCGATTGACTCAACAATGAGCCCACCAATGTTTCTTGTACTACCGAGTGTTGATAGAGTATTCTATTGTATGTGCATTTTAGTTGTAGCAAGTGGTTCATCTTTTTCAGTATAGGAGGCAGGAGAAAATAAGTGTTGCTATTCGTCAGTGGCCGAAGTTACCCTGTATGGCCGAAGTTACCCCACTTTACGGTACATCTGTATCCTGCTTTTGAACTCACTGTTCAAATATTTTGTTATGTTAGTTATTTTGCTGTTAAATATTAATTTGATAAATTAAGTTCTTGAATGTATGCATCTCAATTTTACATCCGGTTTTTTTGTAGTCATCATGTAATATCCATGTATTTCCCCCCAACTCCAGTTTTGCACTCTAAATTTTAAGAAATAAAAGGGGGAGATTATGAGAGTAAATACAATACAAAAATAATAATGTATCATGTTAATCACAATGAACATTAAAACACAATGTGGAACTCTACATCATAACAATAGCAGGGGCGTTTAAATCAAGCATGGTTACCAGTGGCATTCTAGACATTGCCCAGGAACCTGAGGATAGAATTTTTAAAAAAGTTAAGGAGCAAGAGCTTCCTACTCCTATAATTGAAATACATCTAGTGTAATGGTGGGAGGTTAATTTACTGACTGTATAATGGCAATTTATTAGATTATACTACTGTTCTGTTTACTTGCCAATGATTTTCAAGAAAGGCAGAGTTCCACAGTTATATAATATGGAAGAGATGTTTAAGCAAGTGTAATAATAGGCCTACAGATCCTGTATTTTCCCCTCTGGACCCCACATGTAAGTTTGAACTGCGACCATGGTGCACTATCTGAATTCTTGTTCTCATCTGGTTATAGTGGAACAGTATTAGATGGATGACCTCTTGGAAATTTTTCATTTTCCACCTTTCCTGTACAAATGGAAGTAAGTATAAATACTTCTGGAAAATTTGTTCACAATTGTTGTAACTGCAAAGCATAGTCAGTTTGACTCTCTCTACTATGTGCTCAAATTGTGGAAGAAATGGAGATGGTGGTGGTGATTAATATAAACAACAAATCTCTGCTAATTCTGACACTGTAGGATTAAAACGGCAGAGGTCAAACACTTCAAAGAATGAAGCTACAAGCAAATGAAGACCTCGTAAATGTAATGCCATGAGGATCAGAAGAAACAAGGGGTGATTCAGATATGAAGGATGGAATTAAGAAGCTGGGCATAAGTTAGTAACTAAAATTGCTGTTTAAATTATTGCTATACAGGATATGTTATCGATTAAGAAGATTGTATCTGCTGCTTTAAATTATAATGTTGTGGTTCCACTGCTCCTAGCGGATGCATTTCCTGTGCATGTGTTTCTATTTTAACATGACAAGATCTGTATTCGTTGGGGGATGAATGGAATGACTCAACTTTCATCACTACAGGGAGTGGCTGATTCAGTGACGTAAATCCTGTGCAGGAATTATAAAAACAATTTTAGAAGTGCTTAAGGCATAGACTTCCTCCTTTACTTTCATCCATTTTGGTACTGTTTGCTTCATGAGGGTAGTCTTTCACCTACATTGGTTTTTATTTTTCCTCATTGATGGTAACATCACTGTATTATACCATATTTACCTTTGTAATTTTTGCCCTTGCATAACATTCCCAGCCTTAATTTTGAAATGGAGTTTGGGGGGATATAGAAATTCACATAATTTTCCTGCCATGATTATGTAAATGTTTTGCATCATCAGTGTGGTTTTTAAAATGGTCATGGAAACATTAAAGCTACGGATGGACAGGCATTTTTAAATGTAATATTTGTCTGTTGAATAACACAAGAAGTAGGCACTTAGTGGCATGCAGAATGACATGACTAGAAGTTACAGAAGTTATCATGCAGTAACAATGTACAAAGTCACTCTCAAGGTTAATACGCAGACAAATAGGTCGTAGCCCATAATTTTCCGGTGAAAGAGACAATGTTTATTGTCTGCACGAATGTTAAGTAATGTAGTGTACAAGCAATCTGGTCACTCATCAATTATAGATGTTTCCACCACTTTCTCTGTTGTTTTTGTTCCCGATGTCATCTGACAATCAACTATGAAACAGTCGCTTTCATTGTTATGCTTAATTCTGTCACGCTGTTTCAAAATGCTTCATTTCTTGGAAAATGGAGGCTGGTCCACACCGAGGCCCTACAACAAAGGCAGCTACACTAAAAATACATCGTGTAGCTGGTGCATTACAAAACCTGCCTTATTTATTGCATATATAACAGTGTTATTTAACATATGGTCTACACAGGGTGACGAAATAAAATATTATGTTCATTTCTGTAAAAATTGTTACGTTTAACAATGCCTGTCTAGCCATGGCCCTATTGTATCAACAGCCATTCATTAGTTAGTATACGGCCATTTAGAAGCGCAAGTGGCAACACAGAAGTAACAAGACCACTTGGCAAGCTACACACAACATCGGTCTATGCACGCATCACTTATATGCTAGTGGTAACCACATGGGAGAAATGAACTTGCTCTATAACATATGCTGGTCTCTGTGCTAATTCATTTTGCATATGCAAGCAAATAGTGATTAGCTAGGGGGATGAAAATTGAGTTACAATGCACAGTCAAAATTAACAGCAATTGTGTTCACGGGTAATAACAATATTTTGTGTAGAGCCATCACATGTATGCTACTCACGTATATAAAAAAAAATAGTTTCAGTGTGCCAAGACGAAAATTTTATCATTTTGGGGAGAAAAATCAGGTCGTATACATAAAATTAAAATGACTGTTGAAATAAGGTAAATGGATAAAGGAACAACAGCTGTTCAGTTTTGTGCAAAAGTTTAGTTAAAAGTGCTGAAGATCCCAGAGAAAATCAATATTGGGATCTCACAGTTCAAAGCACTGTGCATTAGTGAATAGGAGCACCCTTTCTTTTTGAAGGAAGATATCTGTATGCTAGCGATCACTGAAGAACCATACCGAAAGAGTGGAGGAATTCCATCGATACTTTAGATTCATAATTTTTCACATAATTTTCAAATGAAATATTTGTAATCCGTTAATGACAATGTAATGATACTGTTAATTAATATTTTATATGATACTGATCTAAAGAATCCCATTGAGGAAGCCCTTAAATAAGGCAAATTGTAATGAAGCTTGAAGTATGGTATTGACTGGCAGAATAACTGTATCTTAGAATACCTCATGGTAGTCGTATGGGAGGATTTAGGTATGAGGAATGCCGGGATGATGATACCCATCAGCATCTATCCTACCAGTAAGGAAGTTTGGAGAAAGTGGATGAACTTTATATAGAATGGAGTTGGCCCACTTGCAACAAAACTAGAAAATGTAAGTGCAGATGATACAACAGAGGACGTTTTGACCAGGTTAGTACTGTGTATGGTAGACCAGTTCAGTGACGTGTATTTATGAACAAGATATTGCTCCTTGTCTGTATCCAGGAGCATAGGATTATCCCGACTTTTCACCGAAAATAGCGTTCGACATCTTCGGCTACAAGCCCGGAAAATACAGACAGGGAGTAATGTTTTGCTCACAAAACAGTCATCACTTAACTGGTTTATCATCTGCACTTACATTTTCTAGCTGTGTTACAAGTGGGCCAACTCCACTGTGTTCTGGATTCAGGTTTATAGAACTGGAAACCAAGTCTTGTTGACCTGTTCAGATTCCTCCTCACAGATCAAGCTGTTGGTGTGCCTCAGGATTTCAATGGCTTCCCTTTGTAGCTGGACGTGATAAGTAGAGATGGGAATTTGCCTATTTTATTCCTGTGTTCAGAAACGTAGGCTTTTGAGATATAAATCCATTTTGGGGTCCTTTAAGTTAGATTTTGTTGGTTTTATTGTGCCTATAAATGCTTATTTCAGGGGTTTGTGCCTATTTTGAGTATATTTGCCTATTTGATGCCTTTTAAATCTATTTTAAAGAAACCGATTTTCTTCCAGTAACTGATGTACTCGACAGAATTATTTTCTCATTTCTCAAGATCTGTTTATCCCACGAACAAAAATGGGAATTCTCGGAAGTCACCAGAAATAGTTCTTGGGAAATTCCGTCAGGAGGAACAAGGAACAATTTGACAACGTCGAACAAACCATACCCCTTATACCTCCTTCTCGATGTGAACTGTTGTGCGCGTACACTTTATCTTCAGAACGTGTAGTCATTTATTGTGAAGAAGAAGTGTGTCTGTGGCAGTGCCCAAAGATAACTCACTGGGCGAGTTGGTTGTGTGCTTAGGGGCGCGCAGCTGTGAGCTTGCATCCGGGAGATAGTGGGTTCAAGTCCCACTGTCGGCAGCCCTGACGATGGTTTTCCATGGTTTCCCATTTTCACACCAGGCAAATGCTGCGGCTGTACCTTAATTAATGCCACGGTCACTTCCTTCCCATCCCATTGTCACCATAAGAGAAAGGCCTCTTAATGATCTGGTGCATATGTTCTACTTGTCCAAGAAACAGAAGTTGTCACTTCTATCCTGTTCTCTCTCCCTCTCCCACTCTCTTTCTCGAGATACATCTGGTTTTAGGGTCTTTGGCGCCCTGAGAACAGCCCATTTTGGCAGCGACGTCAATAGGATAATAACACTAAATCGATAGTTTTAAGGATTAAGGATAGTTGATTATTAATCTGCAGAATAAGGTTAAATATGGTTAATTTATGAAGTGACTTGTTGAAAACCTATTTTGATAAGGTACGAGAGATGATCAAAAACTAAGGTTACAAGGAAGATATTCCTGGCGTTTCATCTGTTATAGAGAAATTAGTAGTGTGCGGTAATTCTAATACATACAGTACGGTTGGCAACTGCAGTGTTTCAGCCGGCCACCACCTACAGCGCTAGTTATAAGTAAACACAAATGGTGACTCGTTTGGAAAACAGGTCTTGCAAAAAAAAAAAAATCAGCTCAGTTATTCGATTCCTGTGGGAAAAACATGTAACCACAACTGAAATTCACCGGCAGCTGGTAGAGGTTTATGGAGAGACTGTAATGTCTTGTCAGCATGTTGCAGAATGGTGTAGAAAGTTTGCAGCCAGTAGTGGAAAGGTCACCGATGAGAATCGCAGTGCTGACCAGCACGGCATCAATAGATTTGTATACAGATTGCGTGGAGGAGCTGATTCAGGACAACAGGAGGATCATATTACGGCATATGACGGTAGAAATTGGAATGTCGTTCAGAAGCATTCGTCACATTGTTCGCGATATTCTGCAATACAGGAAATTTTGTTCCCAATGTGTTCCATGAAATCTGTTCAACCAACACAAGGAGAAGCACATGGGGGAAAGTCTGCAACTGTTGCAATGATTCTCCATGGAAGGGAACAGTTTTCTTCACCGCATTGTCTCATGTGAAGAAGCATGGATCCATAACTGCACCCCTAGCAGTAAGTGGTCATCAGTGGAGCGGAAACACGCCTCTCCACAGACAAACAAGTTTAAGGCGCCATCTGTGAGGAAGGTGATGGCCACAGTGTTCTGGGACAGCATGGTTGTCATACTCGTGGAGTTTTTGGAAAGGGAGCATACAGTGACTGTTGACCGATACTGCAAGACCTTGACACGATTGCATGAAGCAGTCCAGAGGCAACGGCCAGGACTTCTCACCGAGGGCATCACCTTCCTTCACGACAATGCGCGATCTCATAAAGCCAAGCAGACCACCACACTGTTGAAGTAGTTTCTCTCAGTCATCATCAACTACCCTCCCTACACCTGGATCTCGCACCAAGCAACTTTCATCTCTTTTCTCTCTTGAAGGAGCATCTAGGAGGCTGACGATTTGCTTCAGACGAGGAGGTGAAATACTTCGCTACAACGTGGCTGAACATGCATGGACAGGATTTTTACCAGGAGGGAATATTCAAGCTCATCCCACAAAGCGACAAGCGCCTAAACCAGTATAGAGAATGTGTCAAAAAATATCCTAAAGTGTGTACTATCAGTTGGCTGTATTGGGTGTGTGAAATAAAGTGTACTTTTTGATCACCCTTCGTAAGAAAATTATTAGTCAATCTGAAACCATTAATTAAAAGATGAGTATTTAATTAGCTCACTGATGTTAAGATCTTCTGGAACCTACATGTGACCAGTGAAGGATTAGTGTGCATGTATTAGTGTTTCCTCTTGAAAAGCATTGATGGGTGGTATCGCATTTTATGTGTCAAATCTGTGAGTTCTGGAGGGAACATGCAATTCAATTTAACTGAACAATAATACTACAGTAAATTTCACTCCCAACATCAATACCTCCCCAATGTTAAGATTAAGAACATCTCAACCTCTATTTTTATATCCTAATAGCACAAGAAATTTCAGAAAATTTCAATTTCCTAGAATATTTTCCTAAAATGATTAAGGGCCGGTTAAACTATCTGCTGGTAAACTAATGGCAGCTATGCAGGAGGTAAACTGCTTGGGGGTGTAAATCAGCTGGTACTTTGGCTTGCATGCTACCACCTCTATGTAAACACTAGGTAGCTACCTGGAGCTAGACACCGATATGCAGGATTGGCTAGACTGATTTTCAGCGACTTCTAACTTTCGACTGAGATGCTATCTATCATTAGATGTATGAAGCTCATTTCGATTCTGTTATTTTCCTTTGCATAGATCTGCTGAAGTGGTGATTAATCACGAAAAAGCCTAATGATAGGAGTCTGTAGATTTACTGACAACGATTTATGTCAATCATTTATGAGAATAATCTATGATGTTCATAATCAGTACCTAATTGGGTTTAAAATCTTGAGATTTTAATGTTTAAATTTTCTTATGCCAGTTATAAGCTGTCCTGTAAGCAGAGTTTTGGAAAGTATTCGCGTAGTAGAGTGGTCAAGGCGCTTGCTCCAAACTGGAAGGTACGCAGGTTTTCTTTGCCTTTTTATTTTAAATTCAAATTTATCGCATTTATGCAAATAATCCCCGCACCCTGACTTTAGGAAGGCTCATTTTGAAAAAATTAAGTGCCAACATTGATGTAAATAAAACCTCCACCCCCAACTTCGTGCCTCAAATTTTAAAAATAATTATGCGGGGATTATTCGCGAAAATACGGTATTTTCATTCCCTGCCGATGTTCTTAACTCACTTTAACGTGTTTCCAAATGCGTAAACATACAAATCTTCCTTATGGACTTTTTGCCTTTGAGCATTCTATCTGTTGGCTCTGTGAATTAAGTATATCCATGATCCTCTATTTGCAACCTGCTCTGTGACCTCGTTTAGTTCCACATGCTTCTATTTATTGATAATGTATTTCATTCTAATGTTTAACTTTATGAATATAAAGAACAAATTGGGGTAAATATCCATTTATAGAAAGAGCGACAGTCCTAAATGCAGTCAGTGATGATTGGAATTAATCATAATATCACTTTCTATATGTAGAACACATATAAAGCAATTTCCTAGTAGACATAATATTGTGATTACATATTACTAGGGCAAGGCATTTAATGACCAAAAAATAGCAAGAAAATGCAAAATAAAAAATGCATTTATGACCAAAAATGGTTAAAAAATGACACAAAATTTGAAAAAAATGACCAATTAATTAATCGTAAGTTACTTATTTATTAATCCTTTAAGAAACAATTAGCTGATTTGAGAGAGAATTTTAATGGATGGCAATGCATTAAGTTTAAATTATTTTTGTTACTAACAAAGTAAATACCACTTTGCACCCCTGGTGAAAAAATGAAATATTTTAGAATTGGCATATTCTTCAAATACTCTCCTAGCAAATAGGTGTCATTTAATTAACAAAGAATATTTAAGAAAACAAACTTCAGTGGCTGTTTACAATAAATTTGAATTGAAATGCACAATAAAAACTTTGCATAGGTTCTCAAATGAAAACGATTGCCTATTGTCTGCAAGTAACGATTTGTACATGGAAAAGCTTCTCTCTGCATCAACTGAAACAATTGGTGCATACTGAAAACAAGCAATATCTCCCGGATTCAATTCACAGTCGGTAAGAGAAAAATTTTCACCCGACAATGCTTTGCCAATAGAACACAAAGTTTTATACCCACTGTTCTTTTGCAATACCTTATTCAATTTCATGGATACAACTTCACCCACTTTACCACACACACGATTCAGATCATTCACAACTTTATACACAATTTGCAGCTGCTCCACTAGTGGCACTTGGGATTTTTCTAGAGCACTTATTGCATTAGGAAGGGATCCAAAAAATTTTTTTATGTAGGAAAGTTTACCTGCAATTTCTTTGTCAGCTAAGAGTTCTTGGGCTGTTTTTATTGATCCAGCCTCGGTTTTGTCGAAGGAATCTACCACTTTCTTTACAACTTCAAAGTTCTCGCAGTAATAACAACAAGCCTCAATCCACGTTCCCCATCTAGTCAAAACAGGTGAAAGGGGCAAGGGAATTTCAAGAGCTTCTGTTTTGAATGCTAGAACTCTAGATGGGGCTTTTAATAACACTTTCTTTATGCACCCAATTAACTTGTCAACTTCAGGAAAATTATGTCGTACCTCTTCCGCGGTCCGATGTAACGCATGGGCTAGGCATGTGACATTCACCATTTTCGAGAAGGGCGCTTGTAATGAATTTGCAGCCTTTACCATGTAGGGTGCTGCTTCTGTTATTAAAAGCAGCACATTGTCATTCCGAATGCCATCGGGCCACAATAGCCTCAAAGACTGGTCAAACAGTTTGCTAATTGTTGACCAGTTAGCTTTGTCCAATTGCTCAAAATGTAGTAGAAATGATTCTCCAACATTCCCTGCTTGCAGGACGCCTACAATAACGTTGGCTATATATCGTTCCATACTGTCTCCTACCCTTATCCTTATTTCTTGTAATGTTTTGTCATAGCATTTTCCAACATAGGTTCTTCTTAATGTTCTGGGATCTGGTACAGATTTTCCAGTCTCCTCTTTTAAGAATGTACGCAGCTTTGGATGGTTCAGTTTGTTCAGTGGAATATTGGCGCATCTCACAAAATGGAGAAAATGTTGAAGATTCACCCCGTAGTGTCTGGTGTAAGTCACGGTTTCTTTTATCTTCAAGTCGCTGCACACCACGTATATGTTTTTCTCGCGACACATGTTGTTCAACTGTAAACTTCTTTTCCGCTGAAACTCGCACATCACACACTTTGCAAAATAATATTTTCCCATCAGTGGAAAATATATTTTCTCCATATTGTGTAACAAATTGTTTTAATTTAACAATTGTACTTCCTTAACTTTGGGCATCTTACAGTACTTGTCAACAAAGAATTCAAAACAACTACCGGTACGCCTCGAAGACGGAGAACCAAAGTTAATGTAACCCCAGGAATGAGTCTGTGCATTGAAGACACTGAAAACTGTGAAGGAGAGACATCCTACAACATACAGTTAGGCAACATTGGCAATGAAAGTC
Organism: Anabrus simplex; assembly: GCF_040414725.1. Classification (NCBI taxonomy): domain Eukaryota; kingdom Metazoa; phylum Arthropoda; class Insecta; order Orthoptera; family Tettigoniidae; genus Anabrus; species Anabrus simplex. Next base: position 945,634,296 of record NC_090266.1, on the reverse strand, counting down.
CTTCATCCTTTGGGATCGCTACAGATCAACCTCCTTACCTGGAAAGTGACACAAATGAAGGATCGTTCAACAACGAAAATAATGAGCCTGCTGCAAAGGATTCTTCATGTCATGCGAAGGTTGAAGATTTTGTGATAGTCAAGAACCCGTAAGTGCACAAATCGGAGAAATACTTCATTGGACAAATCACTGAAGTTTGTATCAATGACTCAGGATATGTTGTGAAATTTCTAAAGAGACAGAAATCCAAATTTGTGTGGCCAGATCATATTGATGAAAGCGAAGTCGCTAGAGAACAAATTATGTTAATCCTCACCAGACCTGACGTACTGAAACGAGGCTTTACATTTCTCCAGCATTAAATAGAGTGCTTCAATATTAACTGCTGTAATATTTGTGATAATAAACAGTAATAACAGTAGTGAATTTATACAGGAATATACTGTATGGATGTTTATATCTGAATAAGGTCTTTTTTTCCTTAAATTCAGTTTGACATTAATTTCGTATTTGTGTAAAAAAAAATTCTCAGAGAACAAAAGTTTGGTACTCATATTCACCAATAAATGATCTCTAATATATCCACATGCATTTTCTTCAAGTCAAGGAAACCTGTGATGGGGTTTACTATGACTGGCAATAATTATTCAGGCACAAAAACTTAAAAAAACAACACTCTGTGGTCAAAGTAACCCCATTTTCATGGTAACTTTGACCGGTTACTAAAGGGCTGTTTTCTGATTGTTTACAGGAAGTATCAGCCCCTAAATTGGTGTACTTTAATTCTTCAGGCGACATTCAGAAGTTATGTAGGCCTAAATGTAATATGAATAAAAATTTCGGTCAAAATATACCCAACTGACGGTACAAGATGGACAGATACAATGGAATATACTGTACAAAATGGGCAACATCCCTTTATCTTAATCCGAGGAATATTATATGGCTGAATGATCAGCGTACTGGTCTTCGGATCAGAGAGCCCCACGTTCAGTTCCCGGTCAGCCAAACGATCTTAACTGCATATGGTTAATTTGTGTTAAAACACTTTTCTTCATCTACACACACCACACTACAAACCACCGCAGAAACATGGAAAAGTGAATACATCCCAGCATACAGGATTGACGTCAGGAAGGGCATTCAGCTGTAAAGCTGGGTCAAATCCATATCGAGTGCCGACCCCAGTAAATGGGAAAAAGGCTAGGAAGAGTACAATATACTGTACAACTATTTAATGTAGGCCAACAGTCATGTAGGAAAATTAGAGGATGAGGTCCACCTTGGACTAATCCACTACCGATATTCATTTCTCATTACTCTTTAATATTTCCATTAATGTTAAACCAAACCCACCAACCTGGGCGTGATATTTGGGAAGCCAGGCTCTGCCTGTCACAAGTCAGGACAAAGGGCGAGTGATAGAGGAGTAACACCTCTTTAAAAACCTTGGTCCAGCTGCCCCGGCTAGTAGTCCCATGTAAGGGTCCCTTGTCAGGTTTACGGTGAAGACCTCAACGGCAGTGAAGGCGGAGAAGAGGGACTTCGGAACGGTGGAACCGACGGAAGAGGCAACCCTCCTATTTGGGGAAAATAGAACAGGAACTGCTGCCTTGTAGTCAGAAGTGGGAACTTCAAAGGCTAAGGGAAGAAACCCCGACAGAAAATCAGTAGGCCTGGCTATTTAGAAGGCAGCTCCTTCACCAGGCTTTGGGTGCTGAAGGCCAATAAAGTAACGTGTGTTTCCCCTGACCATAGAACGGAGAATCAGATCGACCATTTCACTATCAGCAAGACATGGCGAACCTCCTTTTTGGATGTGAGGAACAAGAGGAAGGGGGGGGGGGGGGGGCAGATGTGGGAAGTGACCATCACTTAGTAGTAGCTACGCTCCGACTGAAGATTGCACGTACTAGGCACATACATCAGAAGAGGAGGATAAAGTATAACTGGAATAAACTGAAGGATAAGGAGGTGCAACATTATTTTTCACTAGAATTGAGTAACCGATTCCAACAGCTAAGAGAGGAAGAAGGACAGGATATTGAACATAATTGGAAGAGCATAGAGAGTACCTACATTAATACCTGTGGACAGGTCTTAGGCAAAAGGGAGAGAGGAATGGATTACCTCTGAGACATGGGAAGCCGTGAATCAAAGGAAGGAATGTAAGAAAGGGCTCAGTACCGCAAGAACAGAAGGCGCAAGCTAGAAATGACTTTAATGAACTTAATAAAATAGTGAAGAGGAGATTTCGACGTGACAAACGAGCATTTATCAAGAATCTTGCAACACAAGCTGAGACTGCAGCACAAAACAATGACAGTAAGACCCTTTACCTCATTACCAAGCGACTAACAGGAAAGTTTTCTAGTTCTGACATGCCAGTGAAAGCCAAAGATGGGAGATTATTGCCCACACAAAAAGAACAGCTAGAAAGATGGAGAGAACACTTTCTGGAGATCTTGAACCGTGAAAGAATCGAGGAAGAGGAGACAGAGGTGATGACAGTAGAAGAGCAGGAATGTGTTGCTATTAGGGTTGGGCAGACCGGAACATTCACTTGTTCCGCAACATTAGGAGCTTGAGGCGGAGTGTTTCGGTACAGAGTGCAACAGGACATGCTCCGCTTCAGCTGGAATGCGCCTGAACCGAACGTGCTCTGCCAAGGCCGCACTAGATAGATTAGTTGGCCTTGGCTGTGTCTGCCTGTCGATACCGGCTGTGTGCCGCCCTGTGTTGGAGTGTCAACATTTTTTCATCCAGTTATATCCTTAATTCCAAAGCGATGACCCGTGTTTTTCTTGGGCTTAAAAGTTTCCTTAAAGTCCAAATTAATTTTTAACATCAATCCCCGAGAAAGTGTTGAGGGAAATTTTCGAGATATTGAAGAAAGTAAATGGAAGTTGAGAGGGAAGGATTTCGAAGTGCAGAGAGCATAACAGCACGAAAGTACATCAATGTTTTCATCCAGTTATATTTTTAATTCCAAAGCGACGACCCATACTTTTCTTGGGCTTAAAAGTTTACTTAAAGTCCAAATTAATTTTTAACGTCAATCCTCGAGAAAGTGTTGAGGGAAATTTTCGAGATATTGAAGAAAGTAAATGGAAGTTGAGAGGGAAGGAATTCGAAGTGCAGAGAGCATAAGATTGGGACACAGGCGAAGCAGCTAAAGCAGTGCAGCGCAGAGCAGATTTTTGTAATCCACACAAATCATTGCACCATCGCAAGTTGACAGACAGGGCAGGACAGAGCAGAGCACCTACTTCCGCCTACCACGCGCAGTCTTAGAAACAGTTTCCTGCGCATGTGTCACGCAGTATGTTAAGAAATGGAGGAGAAAATTACCACAGCCGTTCGGTCTCACCATGTTTTGTAGGTACTATGTGAATCATGTGGACTGCAATGCAGCATGTACGTATATATGTATGTACGGATGTATGTATGTATGTATGTTCGTGAGAAAATGGCTGAACAGAATTTAATGAAAATCGGTATGTAAATTCGGGGAATAAGGCACTACAGTCTAGGCTATAAATAATTTTATTCACGCTTGGTAACAAGGTAGTTTAGAGAAAGGCCTAAAATGTAATCCACCGAGCAAGTGGCAGTGCGGTTAGGGTCGCGCATCTGTGAGCTTGCATTCGGGAGATAGTGGGTTCGAACCCCACTGTCGGCAGCCCTGAAGATGGCTTTCCGTGGTTTCCCATTTTCATACTAGGCAAATGCTGGGGCTGTACCATAATTAAGGCCACGCCCGCTACCTTCCCAAACTTCCACTCTTCCGTCGCCGAAAACCTTCGATATGTTAGTGCGACGTTAAACAGCAAACAAAAGAATGTAATCCTCATATATCTATGAAACAATCCGTGACCGAAGTTCTCGCAACATATAGAATTTAAGACAAAGATCTAATGCTGATTATGGAAAGCATCATCGCCGACTCCGTCGCCGTCATCCGTCATCACATTTATGTGAAGAGATAAATACGGAAAATCATGTCTTGTCAAATATAAATGCAAACGCGTTCACAACAGATTGTCAATGTTGATTGATTTTAGTGTCTTGTGACAACTAGATGAAAATCTAGCAGTACATTTGTAAATACATATTTTTCCCTCTCCCCCACTGTGATCCTATTAATGAATTTACCATGCAAGTTGGTCGTGCGGTTAGGATCGCCTTGCTATGAGCTTGCATTCGGGAGATAGGGGGTTCGAACCCCACTGTCGGCAACCGTGAAGATAGTTTTCCGTGGTTTCCCATTTTCACACCACGCTAATGCTAGGGGGGACTGTACCTTAATTAAGGACACGGTCGCTTCCTTCCCATTCCTAGCCCTTTCCTATTCCATCGTTGCCATAAGACCTATCTGTGTCGGTGCGACGTAAAAAATATAAAAAATAATCATGAATTAAATTCTTTGCTTAGTCCATATGAACGCCGAACATCGGTAACATAGAAAAATTGGTCAGTCTTGTAAACTGGCGAAGGTGGTTGTTTTTATTGCGATTGTCTTAAGCTGAATAACCGCGTTGCCATCAGCACAAGGGAAATTGTGCAGATGACTAACAAAATGAGAAAAATCGCAAATGCTTGAAGAAAAAGAAAAAAAGAGCATCTTTATACTGGATGTCCCAGTATCACAGAGTCTAAAGAAAACATGTTATTTCTGAAAACCGACGAGACCCTGCGTGGCAATGTATGCTCACGTCCACTTCGCAGTTTCGTAAGCTTCGCGCTGTTCTGCTCTGCTCTTCCCTGCTCTGCGGCCAACTGCTTCTCAATGTGAGCCCGGTCTAACAGCACGAAAGTACAACTATGTATTCATCCAGTTATATCCTTAATTCCAAAGCGATGACCCATGTTTTTCTTGGGCTTAAAAGTTTCCTTAAAGTCCAAATTAATGTTTAACGTCAATCCCCGAGAAAGTGTTGAGGGAAATTTTCGAGATATTAATTACTCACTAATTACTCACAATACAGGCCAATACATTCAACTGGTGAAAATATTCTTGAATTGGTTACTTTTAAACACCTGCACTGCCGTTGTAACCGTGTTATGTGTATTTTATATTGACCGGATAAAACTTAACCTAAAAGCAGCCTTTAAACGTGATTAGTGGGCGCGAATTTCAGTGTTCAGACAGTTCGTTCACGTTCCCTGCAGCTCTATGCTGGACCATGGCCATAACTACACACAGGCACACACCACACAGCACGTTCCGTACAGGCACATTCCCAGTTCCCACTGGCGCGAAGCATGTAATGTTGCCTCTCGAAGTTCTCTCTACACTGCGCAGTTACAGTCCCGCGTCCCGTGCGCCCGCTGCACAGTTCAGCTAGTAGGCGATGGGCAGTGCACGCTGCACAGTGGCGCTTCTGATGGGACAGCGAGTCAGTGTCTCCGGCTCGCTTGAGAATGTTTCGGAACAATTGACACTCGGTGTTCTGGAACAGCGGAACATAACTTTGCACCGGCGCATTGTGCCGAAACAGGGACATAGTGCCCAACCCTAGTTGCTATCAGTACAGAACCGCCATCAAGAACAGAGATCCAAAGGGCCATTAAACAACTAGAGAACGGCAAAGCGGCAGGTATGGACAATATCGCACCGGAGGCCTTGAAAGTGGATGTGGGTACTTCAGTTGAGATTCTGTTCCCACTTTTCAAGTAGATTTGTGAAGAAGAGAAGATCCCCACAGATTGGAAGAAAGGACTGTTGATTAATCTTCCAAAGAAAGGAGATTTATTAGAATGCGAAAAGTGGAGAGGGATTACCCTCCTTTTGATACCAAGTAAGGTACTCTCACGAGTAATTTTAGAAAGGATCAAAAAGCGAGTTAACTCAAGGCTATGGAAAGTACAAGCAGGATTTAGAGAAGGTTACTCCTGTACAGACCAGATCAACACACTGCGCAAAATTATATAACAATCCACGGAGATGCAGTCGTCACTGTATCTACTATTTGTAGACTTTGAAAAGGCATTTGATAGTGTAATGAGGAAGAAGATGTGGAAAGCCATGAAAGAGTTTGGGATTCCAAAGAAATTTATAAAGATAACCCAAGAAATGTATGAGAACTACACATGCCAAGTTTTACATCAGGGGATGTTGTCTGAGCCCATCACAGTAAACACACGAGTTAAGCAAGGATGTTTGCTGTCACCCATACTATTTCTGATGGTGTTGGATCTTATGATGAAGAAGGCAATGAATCGCCGAAGAGGAATTCAATGGGGACTGACAGGCAGGTTGGAGGACTTGGACTTTGCGGATGACTTGTGTTTGCTAGCTAGCAGTTTTAAGGATATGGAAGCAGAGCTGAATGATTTAAAAACCGAAGCATCAGAGGTGGGATTGAAGATAAATGGAAAGAAAACCAAGGAGATACGCTATAATAACCGAAACAAGGCACTATTATTTTTAGGAAACCAAGAGATCGAGCAAGTCAATCAGTTTTGCTACCGGGGAAGTATAGTCACCCTTGAAGGAGGAACTATAGAGGGTATAGGAAATAGAATAAATAAGGCTAAAGGAGCATTTGCAATGCTGAGACCAATCTGGAAATCAAGGAAACTTAACACCTATACCAAACTACGCATCTTCAATACAAATGTCAAGTCAGTACTGCTCTATGGGTGTGAAACATGGAAGACTAACAAACAACTGATTAGCAGACTTCAAACATTTTTGAACAGAAGTTTGAGGAATATCCTGAGGATATGGTGGCCACAAGTAAGCTCCAATGAAGAACCGTGGAATAAAACCATCAAACACCCATTGATATTGAGATGCGTCGTAGGTAATGGAAGTGGTTCGGGCATACATTACGGCGAGATAAAGACAACATAGCAAGGCAAATCCTGGAATGGAACCCACAAGGTAGCAGGAGAAGAGGCAGACCAAGGAACACATGGAGGAGGAGTGTAATAGCAGAAGAGATGGAGAAAGGAGGGAAGACCTGGACAGAGATCAGGACAATGGCGCAGAACAGAGTCCGGTGGCGGAAGTTCATTGATGCCCTATGCTCCACTTAGGAGATACAGGAAATAAGTCAAGTAATGTTAAACCATCTGTTATGAAGGGGGTTTCAGTATACTACCCGTCAACATTATCTCAAAGCGAAACGGTTCCTACGTTCGGAAAAGGTTTACTGTAGTCCATTTTACTCATAATTTTTTAACCATATCAAACTTTTTTCTGCAATTTGCTTTACCTCGCACCGACAAAGATATGGCAACGATGGGACAGGAAAGGGCTAGGAATGTGAAGGAAGCGGCCGTGGTCTTAATTAAGGTACACCACCGGGCGAGTTGGCCGTGCGCGTAGAGGCGCGTGGCTGTGAGCTTGCATCCGGGAGATAGTAGGTTCGAATCCCACTATCGGCAGCCCTGAAAATGGTTTTCCGTGGTTTCCCATTTTCACACCAGGCAAATGCTGGGGCTGTACCTTAATTAAGGCCACGGCCGCTTCCTTCCAACTCCTAGGCCTTTCCTATCCCATCGTCGCCATAAGACCTATCTGTGTCGGTGCGACGTAAAGCCCCTAGCAAAAAAAATTAAGGTACAGCCCCAGCATTTGCCTGGTGTGAAAATGGGAAACCACGGAAAACCATCTTCAGGGTTGCCGACAGTGGTGTTCGAACCCACTATCTCCCGAATATTGGATACTGGCCGCATTTAAGCGACTGCAGCTATCAAGCTCGGTATCAAACTACTGTAGTTACCATACTGCTGTAAATTGTCGAACAAGTCAGACACCGACTATGTTTAGGACAACACGCATTTCCGGATACGCCCACTGAATTCCGTTTATGAGACGGTTCAGGAATACGACGAATTGGATTCGTCTCACATCTCAGCTGATGGACATCGGTACCATCGGTTGGCAAGAGGGGACCAACGAGCACGGAATACTCTGGGGTCGCCAATATGCGGCCGCAGATGAAGGCAGTGGACACACGGGGCCGCCATATTGTTTGAAACAAAACATAAGACCGGTTGCTGTAATGTAGACTAATCGATCAATGTGCCACGTTGGAGGTAAATACGAGAATTTTGTGTTATGGTTTTGGTTTACTGAGATACGGTATAAAAGGAGATGCACAAGGAAAGACGTACTTACGAAAGAAAATCAGAAATTTACACAAATTGAATCGGTCTATGCATCAAATCCATGCCTGAATCCATATTTTTGTGCCGGGCTGAGTGGTTCAGACCCCAATTTGGCAAGTTCGATCCTGGCGCACTCTGGTTGTACTTGAAGGTGTTCTAACACGTCAGCCTCGTGTCAATAGAATTACTGGCACGTAAAAGTACTCCTGCGGGACAAAGGTCCAGCACCTCGGCGTCTCCGAAAACCGTCAAAAAGTAGTTAGTGGGATGTAAAAACAATACAGCAATATTATTATTGTCATATTTTTGACGAAAATTATTTAATGGTGAAAAATGGTGTAATACACGGCTTTCAAAGCTTGCCCGCCGCAAGCACAGTGCCGTGCATGAGGGCGCAAGTCTCTTCCCCTCAGTCGGCGCGTAATTCCCCACGTTGCTGATGCAGGGCGGTGCACGCCTACCTATTACAGGCTCCATTTACCTGTTGTTTTGCCCTACAGCTGATGGTTGAAACATGCTTCAATCAATCAATCACTACTGATCTGCATTTAGGGTAGTCGCCCAGGTGGCAGGTTCGCTATCTGTTGTTTTCCTACATAGGCTGTGGCACAGTAGCGGCCGGCCCTTAAGGGCTCCCGGACGGTGTCCTCCCTAGATAAGGAAAAGTTTAATTTTTTTTCGGCATTTGAAGTCAAACATTTGACTCGAATAATGCTAAGGAAATTACATTCATTGTAAAACTGTACATTCTCATCAATGAAGAAGACTGTTCGGCAATATCAAACTTATGTGACTGACTTCCAGCGTACAGTTCACAGGTAAATATTTTCAGATTGTAGATATAAGGCAAGGACTCTCGAGCCTCCGTCCGGTGGTATAGCGCTGGTGAGGGGGTTGAGATGTAAGGGGGAAGTGCGCTGGTGGAGGATTTCGGGGGAAGGAAGGGTGCGGGAATGGGCTTTCACATGGGCGGAGTCCGTATCAGTGTAGCAGTAAAGATGTCCTCACAAACCCCTAAACGAGCATGCGCTAGCCAAATCTCCATGGTCGCATACAATAACATTAAATAATAATTTATGACCTTGTTTGCCCTACTATATACTTTTTTATACATCGAGTAGAGCCTCTATGGACTGCGTGCTAGCAACCAACTTAATTTTAGTGTGTAGGTCTTGTTCTTGTTCCGGCTTTGACTTCCTGCCAGTATCTTCTGAGCCCAGCGACGAGTGCCTGTTTATGCTCTTCAAAGGTCCTTTCCGTCTTCTGGAAGTTGATGCCATTTGGAAACCTTGATAGTTGTTCGAACCCCACTGTCGGCAGCCCTAAAAATGGTTTTCTGTGGTTTCCCATTTTCACACCAGGCAAATGCTGGGACTGTACCTTAATTTTTTTGCTAGGGGCTTTACGTCGCACCGACACAGATAGGTCTTATGGCGACGATGGGATAGGAAAGGCCTATGAGTTGAAAGGAAGCGGCCGTGGCCTTAATTAAGGTACAGCCCCAGAATTTGCCTGGTGTGAAAATGGGAAACCACGGAAAACCATCTTCAGGGCTGCCGATAGTGAGATTCGAACCTACTATCTCCCGGATGCAAGCTCACAGCCGCGCGCCTCTACGCGCACGGCCAACTCGCCCGGTGTACCTTAATTAAGGCCACGGCCGCTTCCTTCCTACTCCTAGCCCTTTCCTCTCCCGTCGTCGCCATAAGACCTATCTGTGTCGGTGTGACGCAAAAAAAAAAAAAGTTGTTCACCAATCTTCTGAATTCGTTCCTGTCATGAATTTCTTGGTCTGAAATACCAGTCTGCCTCAGATCTTTTTCGCATTCCTGGAACCATCTCGGCCTTGTTGCCTTAGGTTGAATAAAATTCCATATTCTTAGTCGATCATCAGTCATCCTCAAGAGATGACCGTAAAATAATGGCCGTCTCTTCTTTATTGACGCTGTGAGAGGTTCTGTCTTGCTGTACAAATCCTCATTTGGTCTCAGTCGCCACTTTCTATCAACCCACCCAGTACCTAGGATATTTCTTAGTATCCTGCGCTCTCTTTTCTCCAGCCGGCCAGCTTGACCTTTACTACTTTTCAGACTAAGTTTCAGACGCATATAATCCCTCAAGTTTTACAACTGTGTTATAGTGTCGGAACTTGGCCCCTATACTCATAGACTTTTTATTATAGATATTCTTTGTCATTTGGTGTGCCTGGTCTAGCTTCCACATCCTGACATTGATTGCTTCCTCTTCTATTCCATTCTGCTGGATGACTTCACCAAGATATCGGAAATTCTTGACACGACCTATTTTTCCAAGATTAGTGATTATCCATTCAGGTCCATCACAGGTGTTTGTCATATATTTTGTCTTCGGAATAGAAATCTGGAGTCCTACCTTTTCAGTAACTTCTGACACCTATTGATCTTGTTGATTGCTGAATCTATGTTGTTAGCAAAAATGGCTAGATCATCTGCAAAGGCAGGCAGAACAAAAATAATAAATAATTATATTGAAATGTAACATTTCAGACCAGGAATTTTTATTCATATTGGGCCTCTGGCTTGCATCCGCGTTTTTGCGAGGGTTGGCAGCAGTGAATTAGCTTGTTTTCGCGCGGAAGACTTGAATGAGTGCGGCGGTACTGGTCAGTAGCAAAGAAAGAGTTGTAGGAATTTGTTAGTGTGTGTTTGTGTACTTCTGTATCATTTGCTTGAAGATATACTGCTTTTATGGAAGCCTATTTAAAAGAGCGTTAAGTGATACAGCAAGATGCGAGTGAACTGTGTAGCTCTAGCGCTGCATTGTTATTACAATATTATTATTAATTTACAATCGTGTATCTATGTATGTCTCACTGGAGTGGAATATTATTTCAGCTGTATTTTTATTGCGTTAAGTGAATTTGATTTATTTAGTATTCATTACGATAGTAATAATCATGATTCTTTTTTTTTTCTTTTCTTTTTTATGAACGGAATGAAGCCGAAACTCGCAGACGGTATGGGCAGCAGTTTCCCAATTGCCGCCTGCCTTCCATACACGTATTTTGCCGGCCATAGCTGCAATTAAGAGGTAGTGAATCATTCAGCGCACACACCACATACAAGCAACTTAATTATAACTTAACGAGTTATTAAACTTTATTTTCTGCATCTTTGGCGTATTTACAAGTGCACTCTTTTACAGAATATGGGTAGTAAAATAACTCCTATTTGTTTCACATCCGACTTATAACACGTTATTGACTGTACTACGTATATTGTTTTTATTGTGTGCTCTTGATAAAACTATGTTCTTTCTGAGGCAATTCATCTGGCAGTTTTGAAACACAATTAAAAGTCAAGCGATTTTGGAATAAGATGAAAAGACTGATTTCAGCTCTGTTTCCTGGCATGGCGAGAGGTAGCTCTCCGAGGTCACGATGAATATGAAACGTCTTTAAAACAAAGGCAGTTATTTAGAATTATTGTATTCTTGGCAGAGGAGGAACCGTATATGAATGATCATTTATTAGCGAATGGCATATATAAAGGCACTTCATCTGACGCACAAAATAAACTACTCGAATGCATTAGTAGTTAAAGAACAGATTTTTAATGAACTTGAAAATTGAATATTTATTTCCATACAGGCTGACCAAATCACGGACGTCTCAACTACAAGTCAGATGAGCGTTATTTTCTGTCATGCCAATAACGAATCAGGAGAAAATGAAGACAGCTACGTAGAATTTTATTTTGTTTCAAAAGGCCGAAGTGCTAAAGGTATAGCCGCTGTTTTGGTTGACGTCCTCAAAACATGAAAGATCTCGAAAGGGAAATTGACATAACCGAAGGCTGCAGTGCAATGACATGTTAAAATACTGATGTTCACTGTATTGTAATAGTATCTTCATCCATTGTTATGCGTCAATAAAATTTGGTTCTGCTCTATGCTCGTAAAACAATTCTTCAAGTTTTAAGGTTTTTGTATCAGACCTTGCAGGATTTCATACTTTTTAGCCGTTCTAGTAAAAGAAGGGATCTTTTTAGAGCAAGGAATTTTAAATTGCCAAGAACATGTGAAATAAAATGGAACTTTCATTTACACACTGTTGTAACAGTTATCTTTCACTATTCAGAACTAAAAGCAGCATTTCATGATATTATAAACAATGATGGGTGGGATTATAATTCTTTACATCAGGCAGTTGGACTTGGCTATATACTGAACTACCTGATGTACCCGTGCTTCGCTACGGAATTCTACATTGTTTACGGAATTCTAGTGTACACGTTGTGAGCAAGATTGTATTAAATTGCATACCGCTTAACGTTACACTAGAATCGCGACGGGGAAGTCACCAAACATCTTTTTCCATATGAAGACTGGGTTAGGGAATTTTTCACAGTAATGGTAGACACTCACTCTCCACCTGCCTTTTTACATCCTCAGAAAGACTGTCTTGGTGGTTTTCCCAACTGAAATGTACATACATTACAATGACGTCAGTAGGAATGGCGCGATTAAAAGCAATGCTTTCGTATGAAATACTCAATCAAATGAAACACCACACATTTTCTCACTTTTAACGAACAGGACTACACTGCCGATCTAACAGTCCAAAGTTCCAGAGCTGGAATGACCAAGCCGCAGACAGCCGTGATTCGTGAACACTCTTCGTCTATTTTCGGCGGGGAGAGGGTCGAATAGTGGAGACTCCCAGGACAAAAACTATGCCATTTTACCAATCTGTTTCCTAGGAGTACCCGATGAGACGGAAAATATCAATTCACTATGCTGGCGGCGGAAGAATCCATCTGACTTGGAGGCAAATTTTTCCTCCAGGCCAGAGGAGAAACCCCCTCTTCACTGATAATTTGGAATAAAATGAATGTAGAATTTAATAAAAGTGAAGAGGAAGAAGCTTTTCTTAAGAAACGGGCTCTTTTCAGGGTTGAATTTTGAGTTATTTAGTGAATTGTGGTACTAAAATTTGGAATAGGCCTAAATTGTTATTATAGACCAGGCCATACTACTACTACTATTACTACACCACCACCACCACTAAGTCAGCCTATGCCGTAAGTATGCACACTGCTCATTCGAAACAGCGCGTCAAAGTAGGGATCGATTAACGGGAATACTATGAAGAACCAGTGTGTTACGTATCAGCTGTATCAGAAAACGTATGAACCAGAGGAAGATATTGTAAACGTGTGAAAATTGTTATCCACGCCATGAGTGGATACGGCAATATAGTGTTAATGTGTGAAATCACCGCCATAATGTTCTAATTCAATGGCGATGGACGTCCTTGGCACGGGCGGAACCTGATTGCAACAATGTGCGTACACCAGTTATTATGGTAAATCTAAGACGTAGTTTACTATTTGTACAGTCTAGTTACGCGAGTTGTCAGTTAAATGTTTAGTCATTGTAGTTTAATCTAATGTATAGCACAGAGGATACCTTTATGTAGGATGCTTTATTCACGCACAAATGTATTGTTATTATATATTATTATTATTATGATTATTATTATTATTATTATTATTATTATTATTAGTTTTACTAATTTGGATAGATGTTAATCCCTGCATTAAATCTAAATTAGGGGCCGTTAGAATGAGCTTTGATGAGATTGCGCATTATAAATGTTACATTGGCAGTTGTAGTGGAGTGAATGAGATTTTAATTAGTGCTAAACTTTGCCACGAAGTAGTTATTATGTTTAATTTTGGATGAGTTTCGTAAATCAGAATATGCTTCACCTGAGTACTAGAAACATGGACAGGTTATTTTAATTTTAAACAGGAGATATTTGATAATTGAGCATCGTCAGGTAATTTTATTAATGAGTAGATCAGTGGAGTTATAATGTATACTGCAAGGTAACGATTCGAAGCAGCCAATTGGGGAGTGTAAAATGATGTACTGAAGTAGTGTGGAAATTGTGTACAGGAAAGCGATGTTGTGTGACAAGGTTTATGATGTAATGAAAAAGAGATACATGTGATAAGTCAATATGCACTGTAGATGAAATTCTCAAGGATAATGAGATGAAAATAATAAATTCCAGCTACAGAGCTGAAGAGATAGTATTCCAGCCGTAGAGCTGATGTAATTTAGTAGTATTCTAGCCATAGAGCTGAGAAAATAAATGCCGGCGTTGTGAGCCGAGGAAGTAATGCAATCCAGTGTAAGGACAAGTGCCTTAATAGAACATTGTAAGTTGGTGTGAATAATATAGTATGTGAATAGCACGACTGAAGAATATAAACCAACATGACACACCATCGCTAAGTAACGTAATTATACGTAAGCCATAACAATTTATCATGATGAATATTTATTGAAGCAGTTTAAACACCCAATTGACTTGCGAAGATCGTATTGCAATAATTTTACTTACGATTTTATATTTAATTCGATATCAGGTAAGCCAGTAATACCACATGTTTCCAGAATTTCGTTATATCACGAGAGTGGATTATTGATTGCTTTATTTCTGATTATATATATTTTATTTATCACTGCAAAGTCTCAGTGAAGCCATGAAAGACTCCTGTGGTCATGGAAAAACACCTGCACTCAGTGATTGGTAATCAATGGACTCTGAGCAGGATGACCTTATTTTGAATACGTAATGGTGCAATCTGAGGCCAGTTATTTTTTTTTATTTATACAGTTGCTAGTGTGTGTGAATAAGTATCATGTAAATAAATGTGAACATAGGTAGGATTTAGGATGTCATTTGTTTTCAGACATGATGTTTTTTTGGTGTTTACTAGCATAATTAGGTGATATTCCTCTGTGTCTTTAATGTAACATAGTAAATTGCATTAGTTGTTCTTTTATTTGAGTGAGGTAGTAACCACACACGTTTATGTTTAGATAGGGAAAGATGGCTCGCGTAATAATTAAGTAAACAACGTAATAGATCTACCATTGCATCTCACAAAACAATTCACAACAGATTATAGGAGTTGCTGAACTAAAAACTGGGAGAATAAATTATAATTTGTTACTAATTATATGTGTTACCCATGAGTAATGAATAAATTAAAATTTGTAAAAGTAAACTCGAATAGGATTGTATAGATCCCACATTGCTGTGAAAACAGTAATATTTATGTTAACAACAAAGTTAAGTAATTTCCAAGATTTTCAATAGTAGCAGTTTCGTAAATCTTATGTAAAGTGATGGAAAGTTACACAGTGATTCAGTGATTTTTATTTTATTTTTATATTTTATATTTATTATTTGCAATGGAAGTTTGTCATATTTAAATAATGGGCAATGGTTAAGGAGAAGTGACTCCAGAAATTCATATTGTAATGTTCTAAGAAGATGAAAAGTTAATAACCCATGATGTAAAATTATAATTTATTATAATACAACGATTGGTGACATTAAGTGTCAGTCATAAAATTTAACTGGTGGTTATTCAGCTATTGTAATGCACTTCAGATCAATGATGATCAAAATAATAATTACAGCATTGTCAAATTTAAGATGGATTAGTAATGTGATAGTTAATTAATTAATTAATTAATTAATTAATTTCATAAAATGTTTTTTTTAGAATAATTTAAAATGTCTGTAAAGCTAGCAAGCTTGCATTTAAACAAGTTTTTAAACGTTTGCAACATGATAATTTATGCTTACATTTTATTTTATCAGTCAGTAGAAGGTGATAATTATGTTTCCTTTGGGTTAATAAAGATTTATTATATTTATAAATTAGTCTGAGTCAAAATTAGATTTTTTTATTCGTTAATAAAGATATCCCGTAGTTATATAATCCTTATTAGCACCCTGAAGGCGACGAAGAACTGATCACCAATGAGATATTTTTTACAGCAGCCGAGCCAAGAGCCAGGATGAGTTACCGCAGCTCTACCGGCTAAAGGGTGCAAAAGAAGTATTTCTTGCCTTGTCCTCTCCTAAATTTTGCAGGTGAACCTAAAACTTTTCTAAATCTGTGGTGGATCCAGAGAGCAGTTTTGGGGGGGGGGAACTTCGACCGTCGGTACTAGTGGGTATGTAAATTAGGCAGGGGGAGGTTTTAGGGGGCAATCCCCGCAAAAAATTGACCTTACACTTTGAAAATATTTGAATGTGATTCTAGACTCCAGCAAGTAACTCAGTTAATTAGTCAATCAATATGCTTTATTTGCACGTAGAGGTATTAGCCCTAGTGGCAAATTTCAAGTACTTGAAAATCTTTAGGCTTAGGTGCAGGCATATTGAGGTGATGCCATCTAGGTCAGCTGCTTGTCAATTTTGATATTCCACTTCACTCTGCCAGAGAGCATAGTGAAACAAAACTCTATTGGGTGACCCATGGCTGAGGTTTAAATTAATTTTGTCGGGTAGACACCAAATGTGCACCAGAGGTCTTTAATATGCCGATGTTGTGTGACATGAAGAGCCGAGGATTTCTTTTCTGTTATTCTGAAGTCCGATGCCGCCCGATCAATGGGGCAAATGTGTGATGGCTACCTGTCCAAGGCCGGGGCAGGTTAAAGAAGTGAGGCTAATTTACCCAATTTGCGATGATCACCAATGGAACAATAAAAGAATGCAGCCACGTGTTGGCCTAATCAGTAGCGGCGATTGACAACTAAAAGTGGGGGGCAAAAAATGTACAGACAGCAAAAAGTACCCGGGTTTATGGGATTTAGCGGGCAGAGGTGGTGGTGGTGGTGGTGGGGGGCGATATATATATATCAAAACTGAAAAAAAGATAAGCTTTTGATGCTCTCTGAGCGAATTTCCACAGAGAGGTTAAGGTTGACAGTTTACCAACATAAGTGATTTTGATTTAATGCTATACAATAAAACTCACGAAGGAAGAATATTACACATGTATTACAATTAAAGAGAAGTACGGTATGATTATACAATTAAAATTCATTTAGTGTTTGACTACACACTCAGAAACTAACAGACACTAATGGGACTGCCATTCTGACGAATGCGAGCGGCAAGTCGGTGAATCATACCTCAGTGTCCATGATCTTGGCAAAAAAAAAAAAAAAAAAAAAAAAAAAATAATAATCTAACAACCCTTCCTCACAGCACATGCAAAGTTTCCACTACTTGCTGAGGTGCTATAGAAAGCGGTTAGTTCTGGCGAACGATATTTTGTGCGTTTTACCGTTAGTAATGTTTTTAATAATTAAAGAAAATAAGGAAAGAACTATACGATAAAACAACAGGGCTTCACAAATGGCTTTTTAATAATTCCTATAATTCCTAGTTTCAGCCAGCTAAAATGGAATAATAATATAATGTTTCCTCCAAAACGTGTGGGGGGAGCAACTGTCCCCTTCGCCTCCCCCCATAATCGCCGCTATTGGGCCTAATCATTCAAGCTACAATGGTTAGATATTGCTTGTACCCAGTAGACAAAATGGAAAAGAGTGAAAGCCTATGACATTGGTGAAGGATACAAGCTCTTATAGTATGCACATCATCCTGCCGAAATGGCATGGCAATTACCATCTCCGAGAACTTGTGAGATAACATCACCTACGTAGATTGTACACCCAACCACCTGATTGGCATCTGAGTTGACGCCGGGTCAATAATAGTACGTATCGTCTCTTGTTATGCACCACAGGTAGGGTGCCTAGTAGAGGAAGAAGATTGATTTGGGACAAATGAAGTCATACGTCCACTCTATTTACGCCAGCAAACATTTGTTAATCGGTGGACATCTCAGCAGTAATGTTAGCCACACAAGGAATGGTTTCGAATGAATGCATGGTGGATTCAGGTTTGGTATGCGCAATGAAGCTGGTGAACGTGCCTTGGAATGAGACTTGGCAAAAGTAAATACGTTCCTCAAGAAAGGCCTGTTCGGCATTATGACATATAGCAGTGATCGTCGCTAGTCGCAAATTGATTATTGGATGGTGAGGAGGAAGGGTCTCCAGCTAGTAATGGTCTGTAAAGTGATACCATCAGACAACATCGCTCCTCAGAACACATTCCTGGTTCTTGAATTTCAGCTTCACCTTCACCCACCTCTCCGTCCCGTCACCACCACAGAACACATCAAGGGATGGAAGCTTCACGATGAAGCAGCAGTGCTAACGGACATCATCTGTCCCCTCCTGAATAATGATCACCATATGAAGGATACCTGGTGTTTGATCGAGTGCGAAAGAACTAGTTGGATTGACGAAACCAGGAAATTGTTTCGTGGGCAGTCAGGTCTGGTGGTGAAATGACGAGGTTCAGCATGCAGTGTCCAAGATGATCCCCAAATGAACTGACATCGATCTGGTCCACTATAGGGAACTTAACCCCTCGTGTGTGCTTCTACAATTGTAGGGGGATAACCTCGGTTACCCTCTTCAATTGAAGATCCTCTGCGTGGTGAGGGGGACTAGTAGCTCCTTTCTTGCGATGCCGAATGGAGCCCTATTGGGTAACCATTCAGTATACAAGGAGGAGGAAGCTAAATCACCACCCAACCCTAAGATGTAACGCGACCCGTGCCGATGGAGTGCATGGCACATGGGAGATGTGTCTTGAACGGAGGCTTCGAGATTCTTGGCGCCCTCTCGAAGTAAGTAGCCTTACCCGGGTATGTGGGGCTCTGCCTGGGCGGACATTATATTTCCCTAGCTACTCGTGGGACCTACATGAGTACCGTACCCACCTAAAAACCGGAGAGCTCCTCTGGGGCCTCCGAGAGAAACACCAGTTCAACCATAACCGATGGGGACTCTTCGGAGATACCCTCGGATAGTACGACCTCGACAGTAAAAGAGCTCACTCTAGAGGTGGGCAGTCTTATAGTCCAGAAGAAGAAGAAGAAGAAACGGCGCTCCGGCGCTGAGAAGAGGAGGTATAAGAAGGCTTTAAAGGCCCGGGAGCAGGCCAAAGAGGGCCTAACTCCTGGAGCTGAGCGGCCTTCTACTGCCACGACAGCGACGACTGTGGGGGGATCCAATGGGCACAAGAGGCGGAACCCTGAAAAGGGCTCTGCTTCTAGGGCACAGAGGACTCCACCCACCAGGACGCCAGTGGGGAAACGACTCTTGTCGGGAGCAACCCCAGAAGAAGATCGGCAGGTCCACAGAAAACCCAAGGTGGTGTATGCCAGGATAGCTAAAGCTGGGATCAGGATGGCCATAGTGCCTGTATGTTATCCTGACCAGCAGCTAACTGAGAAACAGGTGGAGTCTGTGGAGGAGGCTATCACCAATCTGATGGATGAGCTTCCGGAGCAGGGGCACATTAAGCCTCAGTTCCTGGACTGCTATCTGTCGAGAGGCGCGGCCATAATTATCGCAGAGAATGACGAGACTGTAGCATGGCTTTTTAGTCTTGTTACAGACATGCAACCGTGGGAAGGAGCCAGGCTCACAATTGTGGGCACGGATAAACTCCTTTCCTATAAGAGAGTCATGGTCTGGATACCAGGACAACCAAAGGACAACAACGTCCTTTTGGGAAGAATGGCATACCAGAACCATGGCTTAAATCCCAGCAGCTGGAGAGTCTACGACCGCAAGGAGGAGAAGAGAGGTGTCCGACTTGTGGTCAGCATGGACTCCAGAGATGTGGAAAAAGTGGTGGGGAAGAAGATCTTCTGCGGGGTGCATGTTGCTACCTTCACACTGGTGGAGGGCAAACGCGACAAGCAGAGGACCAACCCCACCACAGACAACACTGAGACTAGCAGGGGCGAAGAGCGGGAGCCTGGACAGGAGCCGGGGCCAGCCAAGCCTCAGGATTCATCGCGGAAGACGGAACTGCACGTTCCGGAGACCGCATAAGGTAATGTATTGCATGAAAGTAAGGAATGATTACTTTCATACAAGCAAACATACAACATTGTATAGCGGCCTCTAGGGTACTTATAAGAAGTATCCAGAAAGGCAGGTTTTCGGTCGCCCTGATACAAGAACCCTGGCTTAGACAGGGGCATAGGGCCTATCATGGGACTAACATGTGCAGGCTTCACTCTATTCAGTGGAGTGGCGGAGGAGAAGCCTAGAGCATGTATACTAGTTAAGGATCATAACGCCTGGGCTATACCGGGCTTCATTACTAGAGACCTTGTAGCAGTTCTAGTGAGATATGAAGAGGGCGGACAGCCAAGAGACCTGGTTGTCTGTTCTGCATATTTCCCAGGAGACTCTGAATCTCCACCTCCGCCGGAGGAGTTCAAGAGACTGGTGATATACTGTAGGAAACAGGGACTTAACCTCATAGTAGGTTGTGACGCCAATGCTCATCACAGCATTTGGGGAAGTAAATACACAAACAGAAGGGGAGAGCATTTCATAGAATTTCTATGCATAACTGAAGTTGAGATCATGAACATAGGTGATACCCCTGCCTTCATCAATAATAGGAGTAAGGGGATCATAGATCTTACCATGGGTTCCATGGGAATCATACAGGAATTTAAAGACTGGAAAGTTTCGTTGGAGCCTTCCTTGTCAGATCATAGACACATTGTGTTTTATATAGAGGGCTCCTTCGAGATCCCATCTTACAGAAACCCTAGACGAACCAATTGGACGTCTTTTAGGGAGGACGTGAGGAGGGGACTGGAAGGAGGACCTTCAAATATAATGAAGAACAAAGAGGAGCTGGAGCTCAGTGTGAGCTTTCTCACACGGACACTAGTTGCCTCTTATGAATTAAACTGCCCAGTCGTTAAGGCAAAAAGAGTAACAGGAAGCTTCAAGTGGAACAGTTATCTTGAACACCTGAGGAGAAACACACGAAGGCTCTGGAATAAATACAGGGAACTTCAGGATCAAGAAAGTCTAAATTCTTATAAAGAATCACAAAGAAAGTACAAGTCAGAAGTCAAAAAGGCTTCTAAGAAATCTTGGAGACAGTTTTGTGACTCCATCGAGAGTCAACATGAAGCGGCAAGGCTTCATAAATTCTAACCTTGGATGGAAGGGCAAGGCTGGGGTCATTGGAGTCACCTTCGGGTGGATATACATCCTCAGAGGGGGAGACCCTGAGCTTATTGCTCGATGCCCACTTTCCATGTTCAGTAGTCACAAATAGTGAAGTAGAATCGAGCGGATCCTTCAGATCCGATAGAAGTGGCTGGAAGGAAGCCGCAGAGATTGTTACCCCAAGAAGGGTGAAGTGAGCATTAGAATCTTTTGCCCCTTATGAAAGCCCAGGCATGGATGGGATCTTCCCAGTACTTCTCCAGGAAGCGGGCGCGGTCCTTGTACCATACCTGGTAAGAATTTTTAGAGCCTGTCTCACTATGGGGTACGTGTACTCCTTGTGGCGTCAGGCGAAGGTAGTGTATACACCTAAACGCGGAAGGTCTTCATATACTAGACCTAAGGATTATAGACCCATTAGTCTAACGTCTTTTCTTCTTAAGACTTTGGAAAGACTGGTGGATAGACATATCAGGGAGAAAGTATTAAGGGACTATCCCCTGCATCCTCATCAACATGCATACCAACCGGGGAAGTCGGTTGAGACGGCACTACACCAGCTAGTTTCTAGGCTGGACAGCGTCTTGGATCAGCAACAACTTGCTATGGTGGTATTCCTAGATATAGAAGGGGCCTTTAACTACACATCTTTGGGCTCCATAGAACTTAGTCTAGAGAGAAGAGGAGTGAGCAGGATGCTCATAAAATGGATGGCGAGCTGGTACTTCTGGGCCTGCATCAGTCACACAAATACGGCTTTGTTAAAGGTTGTAGAACAGCAGCTTCTATCCGTGTTGTCTGGTTGCTGGCAAAGAGACACATACAGAAGAGAAGGATGGTCCATGCGGCCTTTCTATATTTAGAAACGATATTTGACCGGGTCCCCTATGAATTCATCTGGTATTCGCTCCATACCCATGGTGTCCCAGAGAAATAGGTCCAATAGGTTCAGCTCCTCTACCACAACACTACAAACTCTGTCCGCTGTGCAACTGATGTAACAGCACCATTTGACATTCGAGTCGGAATTCATCAAGGATCCAGCTTGTCACACTCCTGTTTATCCTGTGCATGGACCCAGTAACCATGGATCTGCAAACGCGACATCCATGGACCCTTCTCTGTGCAGATGACGTTATACTGGATAGCGACTCACGGAACAGGCTTAATGAATTGGTTATCCAGTGAAACACAAGGCTGGAAACATTTGGATTGCCTCTAAACCTCGTAAAAACAGAATACTTGAATGCGGCACCCAGACAAATGGGGCAATATTGGTCTAAGACATTCCACTGCGAAAGATATTTGTGTTCCGTTACTTTGGCTCCCACATGACAGCTGACGGTGACACACTTGTAGACGCTTAAGCACGAGTTAACGCCGCCTGGCTGAAGTGATGCCAGGTCATGAGCCTTTGTGCCTGCAAGATTTCTGTGTGTTTCAGATCAAAGATCTACAGTCATTCGTCGATTCATACTACATGGGGTGGGATGTTTGCTAGCGACAAAGAGATACTAGCAGATGGTCTACGTAACGGAGTTGCGCATGCTTAGATGGATGCTGGGAGTCACGCGACTAGACCACACTAAGAGGTCAGGAACACTTAGAGTTGCCCCAATTCCCGACAAAATGAGACAGGCAAAATTGAGGTGGTATGGTCACGTGACCAAAGCTGACGCAGAATCTATCTTTGAAATGCCTTTATTTTCCTCCGATCTACAGCATTGAAACCTTATTGATCTATTAAGGAGAAAATAATAATGCCCAACCTAGGCAGCTTAATCTAACATACGCATATAATAATTCCTGCAAAATAAACATATCTAACCCATGTAAATAATAATAATAATCAAATAGCAACGAGGCAGAATGGTCTGTTGTCCCTGGTATAAAACAGTATGGCAATATGGCAATGAGAAACTAAGCTGGTATCATATTGCTATGTAGAGTACGATGTTGTGACAGATTTGCATCTGCACTTTAAATAAGACAGTATGACAGTATGACAATGAAAAGCTAAACTGGTAACATATTGCTATATAGGGTACGATATAGTGTTAGATTTGCATCTGCACTTTAAACAAAGAGTATATCACTTCCGGCCGGGTTCGCACTCAGCATATTCTTCCTTGAACACTGACCTCACTGGCTCTGTACTTGAGTTGCAAACCTGGCTTCGTATTTCCTCCACTGTTGTGCCGGTGTGCAATTTTTCACCTTACGTTTCTTTACTGTTGGCCACTATTTGACTCTGTTATCTCACTATATTCATTATCTTTAGAATCCAGACTACTTATCACATTAACTGAAAGCGTGTTCACTCACCATTAACTTGGACCCTCAGCTGATATACCAACCATCACCACCTATTAACTTTATCCTTAACACCTATCCAATTTACAATCACTCTCTTCCTCTTCACTGCACACTTTACCTCCTGCGAATTTAACTATTTAATCACTCTTGTCATAGTTAACGAATACCACACAAACTCCGCTATTCTCATGTATACACCAATTTGCATTCTACTGCAGATTGCCTTTTTTGCTTCTTGTCACTATGCCTTCGTCCAATTTGTTCTTACCCCATATCTCCCTTAGGCTCAAACTTCTCCCTTACGCTAGGGCACCTCTTGCTTCTTCTTCCTGCCTCCCAGCCGTATTTTCACTCCGTTTGTGTGCTCTTGTCACATCTTGCATTTCCGTCCTCACCAGCTCCTTAATAGCAGCCCTGGTCTCCCTGGTTTCCTTCCTTATTTCCCTCCTCATCTCAGCTGTTACCTCTCTGGCTCCTTCGTCGATCGATTTGAAAATAGCATCTTTCAGGTTAATCTTTTCTTGCTGTGAGCTTAGGTCCAGTGTCTTATTTTCTTTGGTTCTTTCTTTATCTCCAGGTCCGTCTTCACCCACTTTACTGTCTCTGGCTTGCCTTTCTTCCACACTCTTCCCAACTATCTGTACGCCCTTCCTATTCTCTTCCATTTCCTGTAATTTCTTTGCTGTCCACACTCTAGTCCATTGTCCATTGGATACTACTAGTTGCTGATACTTAATATAGCCTAGGCTCTTAACCCTTGTATTTTAGCCCTGACTAAATGTTTTTTCAGAGTGATTATATTCTTTACCCCTTCTCTTCCCATGTCTCTTTTAATCCAAATTTTTGTGCTACGTATATTATCTGCGCCTCTTATCACTACTTCCGCCATCAAGGTGGAAAACAACTTCAGTTTTATCGGCCTATCACCCCGTTTTTTACCTATCCTTTCCACATCATCAATATCAACTTCACTAAAGTTAATTTTCATCATTTTCTGAATAACTTCCACAACTTTGTAGGTTGTCAGCACTTTGTTTTCCCCTTTGTCTTCCGGTACTCCATATATCAATAAGCATTTCTTCCTACGTTCTCGGTTGCTATCTTCAATTTCTGCTTTCAGCTTCACCAGGTCTTCCTCCATCTCCTTTATTTTTACCTTTAATGATATCATTTCTCTCTCACTGATTTCCACTTTGTTCGTTGTCTCGTCTGTTTTTCCCTGTATCCAACGCCTCATATGTTCAAATTCCTTCATTTGTTCTTTCATCATGTTTTTAATCTGCTCAAACGGACATACTTCTTCCACCACTTCTTTCATCACTCTTCTTATGACCTCCACGTCTTCCCAGTTCATGTTACCACTGGAAGTCGGGCCAGGGTTCACCTCCACACCTCCTATGGCTAACAGTACCATAATCACCGCTGCCACCAGTATCATCTCGCCAATCATTCTTGTTTCCACTTTACCTCCTGTTCCTTTCTCCATCTCCCCTGCCAACTTCCAATAGCTGCACGATATTGGTCCACACCAATCATCTTCCTCTTCCCTCCTGTCTTACTTATCCACTCACCGGTCACACTCCACACCGGCTCTGCCGGCAGCTCAACTCAGCACGACTGTCACCGAACGCTGACTAGGTTAGACTGTGTGCAGAATCTATCGCGAACCCAGCACTTAGACCCAGCCCAAATGGGCCTTGAGGCCGACCTGAAAGTGGTGAATAGACTCTTTGAGGGAGGACGTGAGAGCTGCAGGTTTTCATCCTGCAGACGCTGAAGACCAGTCAGAATAGAGGGCGAAATGCAAGAAGGCAGACCCTCCATAAAATGGAAAGAATAACAGGAATAAGAAAAAGAAGAAGAAGAGAAATCGACTACCTTTGCCGGTTTTGAACCTGCGATCTTAGGATCCAGTGGCGTACACTCTACCACTCATGTAGTGAAGTTCCGCTTTTCGTGAGGAAGCCTCAACTAATATCGTGGAAGAGGAACGTGTCGGCTGGGGAGGCTTTTCATGCACCTCTGAGGGGATGATAAATGAATAACTGGATCATCCCTAGAATGAAATATACACAGGGAACAGTGGCGTATGCTGAAGGCAACCAAGGCTATCAGTGAAGCCCAAACCTCAAATGCGAATGATGGAAATCTAAAGCACATTATAATGTAAGCATCAGACACATTGTTCCATTTACAAACCTTGAAAGCAATGAGAAAAACGTCACACGTATTTCTGCGAACAAGGCTTCGGAGAGTGATATTGCAGCCCAGGCTCTCGTCCCTCTCCCCTCGACTCACCTCACGCGGCATGCTGCTGTATGCGTGATAGGCGCGGGGACCGGGGGGATAGGTGTCTTAGGTTTCGGTCCGTCAGATCGCCACTGCTATCAACCATGCGTTACTCATCGTATATACTTCCTCACCTCATACTTCTCACTTAATCAAATAGATAACAGAGTGCTGGTATTTCGCTGCCGTTTACTTCTACATCCTTGTAGGAAAACACTGCAGGGCTGCTGTTATAGGAATAATATAGTTTTATTTTTATAGGTAGATCTGCTAAAATGAAATATAATCTTTCAGGTGTAGTGTTCTCTTTTGTTGGTTGGAATCGAATCCGTGATCATGGGTCGGACATCAGCACTGATCTCCCCAGGAAGCTAATTAACC
The DNA here is from genome assembly GCF_040414725.1 of Anabrus simplex. Classification (NCBI taxonomy): domain Eukaryota; kingdom Metazoa; phylum Arthropoda; class Insecta; order Orthoptera; family Tettigoniidae; genus Anabrus; species Anabrus simplex. Next base: position 945,608,265 of record NC_090266.1, on the reverse strand, counting down.
AGTGAACGATGGGTACGACCGCTGTAAAATTCAACATTTTTATTTAATGATGTTAATAATAATAATAATAATAATAATAATAATAATAATAATGGTGCATGGCATCTGTATTGGCTTGGTGGAGAGATAATGAGGATAAAATGAATGGCGAAGACGTCATAAACACCCAGCCCCCAAGCCAGGGGAATTAACAGTACGAGAGGGTTGATTCTGAAAATTGAACCGGGACCATCGGACCAAAGGCAAGCATTCTATCCATTTAGCCACAAAGTCGGACTTCAATTTGCTAAACCTTAAGCTACCATCTCAACTGATCAGGTGTTGAGTATTGGCAGTGGCAGAGGCCAGGGCAGTAGCTTGTGAAGCAGGCTTGTCCGTTGGCTGTAGCTCAAAACGCTGAAGGCTTGACGTTCACCAAACCAACTATCGAAAAGGGGTAACGTAAGTCTAGTGGTAGCCCACGTCTTGAAATGAAATGTCGTATGGCTTTTAGTGCCGGGATATCCCAGGACGGGTTCGGCTCGCCAGGTGCAGGTCTTTTTATTTGACTCCCGTAGGCAACCTGCGCGTCGTGATGAGGATGAAATGATGATGAAGACAACACATACACCCAGCCCCCGTGCCGTTGGAATTAACCAATTAAGGTTAAAATCCCCGACCCGGCCGGGAATCGAACCCAGGACCCTCTGAACCTAAGGCCAGTACGCTGACCGTTCAGCCAACGAGTCGGACAGCCCACGTCTTGATCCTAGCATACGCCACTGACAGGGAAACAGGAGATCCTGGTGAAATCCTGTCCGACCTCCGCTTTATCCAGCGCAAATATTACATGCTGTCTCCATGTTTGAACCCAGGACCAGTGTTGAAGGCCGGTATCTAACCGTCTTGAGACTCTAGAATGTAATAAAAATAAATAGTGAAATTTGGACAATCACACCTCATAATTAAATTAATTAAAAACGTACTTAGGTATCAAGCGGAATTGCTACTGTTAACGAGTCTTAAAAGTAAACCTATAAAACAATAATGATACATTTCAAAGATACATAAGAATTTTCTTCCAATATGAAAACCAACGAAAATGTTTCGGATTCTTTCAAAATGTTTTAACAATTTTTGTATTAACAACTCTTGCAGAAAACAGATGTATTTTAATTCGAATCTACAGGCTGTCTGAAAATAAGTTCGGGAAAATTTATGGGCATAATAAACCCAATAATGTAAGAGAGGATTCGTCATCCATGTGGTTAATCGCCAAGAATAACTGGTTCATATATCTTATGTCCTGCGATGTAGTGCACTGAATTCCTAACAGAAAGTTAGTGGTGAAGAGTGTTAATATTGGCATTCAAAATTCCCAAGGAGAATGCATAGGGTACGTAGAAATTATATGAGAAATTTTACTAGTGAACGGAGTACAGATATAAGCACGTGACTGAGGACCACACGGTATCGGCTGTTTACATGTGTTGTGGAGATGGCAAGCAATACAGTAGTGTGCATAATATGACTCAACCAAGACCAACTACAATATATCAGACCTCAATGCAGCTGTCGATATTAGCTAAAATGGCACCGCGATCGGTTGGTTCAAATGTAAACATGAGCGTGTGCAAAGCGTCAGTTTAGTTCATTCTGTTGGTTTGGTTTAATTAGGAAACGTTAGCGTAGTGATGTATATATTGAAATTTGTTTTTAAAACTAATTTGATATATTAGGACGTGTGCCTGGATGTAATTCATATTACAGGAGATGCACTCACATTCAGATCAAGTGTACTTAATGCATCGTGATGATTTCGTAGGTACAAACAATGTATTGGGATAAATTTGTCAATAGAGAGGGCGTTTTCCGTGTAGGCCTGCTTGATGAGCTACTTTTTCCGGATAAAGCCAAAACTCTGTGTTGGTGCCTATTCTAGTCTTCTTCTTCTTTTCCTGCCGCTTTTCCCACACCTGTGGGATCGCGGGTACGAACAGCGGCGCAAATGGGGATCTGACCTTGTTTTACGGCCGGATACCCTCCCTGACGCCAACCCTATATGGAGGGATGGAAGCACTATTGCGTGTTTCTGTGGTGGTTGGTGGTGTGGCATGTTGTCTGAATATGATGAGGAGAGTGTTGGGACGGACACGTACACCCAGCCCGGCCGGGAATCGAATCCGGGACCCTCTGAACCGAAGACCAGTACGCTGACCATTCAGCCTACGAGTCGGACCTGGTCCCTATCCTAGTATATTTCTCAATTACTATACCTTTTGAGGTGTTTAAAGTGACGTTATAAAACGTGATAAAGCTATTTATTTTATCTGTAAATGAAGATTATATTCTCTGTGTTAAATTACAGGATAAGGTATCAACTGTCACTTACAATGCGTACGGTATTTACGATGACAACGATTTCGGTTTCTATAGAATACTTTCCCGCCTTGTCAATACTTTACATATTTTATTATACCTAATTCCCGTACATGTTTCCAGAGCCAATCACTCTCTTCCTCAGCGGTGCCAAGACATCAATAATCTTTGGACTTGGTACATTGTAACAGATATACTTATCAACACAACAATTATATATAAAAATCTTGAAATTGTTAAAATATCTTTTTGTGTTTCAACTTACTTACTTACTATGTCAATTTATTACAGACTTGTTCAAAGGGCAGAGCAGATTTAAAATTTTAGCATATAGTTGACTAATTTAATAGATATCCATTTTATGATTTAAAAAATTCACTACACTGAAAAATAATTATAGTACTGAATGACATACCCACGTTGAGCTTGCATCCGGAAGATAGTGGGTTCGAGGCTCACCGTCAGCACACTTAAAATGGTTCTCCGTGGTTTCCCATTTTCACACCATATACCGTAATTAAGGGCACGGTCACTACCTTCCCAGTACTGGCCCTCCCCTTTCCCATAGTTGACGAAAACTGCAGTTGTTAGTGCGACGTTAAACATGTAGCAAAACTAATCTCGCATGCAGAGTGGTCACTTTGGTAGGAAGTCATCACGCTAGAAATAATCCTTCCCTCCCTAGAAACAAGAAATACTGTAGAACCGTCGCAAAGAAAGTGCCAGCAGGGAGATGCTACGAGCTACGGGGCGTGGGTTGCTCTTCTTACGTAGACTATTGTGTTATGAGAAGCGCGAAGTTTTGAAAATATGTTTAGTGACGAAGAGGGCCTCACAACAAATATAATCTAAAATTCAAGTCTATTCGTGATCACAAAATTAATTTGGTGCTGATTTAGGTACTGTGGCTACTTCAACCACTATTCTTACCAATACTCTTATACCTTCATCTCTTTCACACAATACACATAACATTCGGTAGAGCATACCTCTTATCTCAATTATCTCAAGGCGTGAGGTGATAAAACTCACACATCTGGCAATATACAGGGATATGGATCAGGACAATATTAGATTACGGTTGCATTTCCACAATTGAGGATTGAACTTGGAAATAGAATCACTTATTATAATTAAAATAAAACTGAGTTTATGACTATAATTTACGCCACAATGAACAAGTATTGACGTATTTTAATTTAACAAAAAAAATATATTGTGAGATTTGCTGTTACATTTAAAAAGAATTTAATCTAAACAAAGAAAGCTATTGGCATGAACTTGAAGTGAAATGTGATATCGCCGCTGATTACATTCTTCTTCATGTTATTAATGCATAACATGTGTGATGCTTTAATTACCTGATGTCTACCTACACCGCTGTTGAACTTGAAATTCCTGGAAAAACCAATGAGCTGAAGTCGGGAGCCGTCTGCTGTTACCTTCTTATGTAACCGGGAGTTGACCTACATACCATGTACGCGTGTAGAAAGCTCCAATGTAGTTACGTCCACTCAATAGATTGTAAGAAATTGGAAAATATTATTGAAAGTCCATCCTCACAAGTAAACGATGTTTCACTATCAGCATATTAGCAGTCTCTACTCGGATACAACCACCACTTGTAGACCTCCTCGATGATTCCAAGACCTCTTCAAACACAACTCTTAGCTCTGACCACCACTCTAAGACCACTGACCATCACTCTTCCCTCACTTCTTCCATTTGATTTGATTCCTCTGATAGCTCTCACCACCGTTGCATCGACTTATATAACCTCGTGATGACTACTCCTCTCCCTACTCTCTGGTCATCCCTTCCACCTCAACATACAGTAGCTGGCGAATACAGACACTTGCTCGAAATCACTTATGTCATCAGTCATGTGTCGTATAAGCGTGCCCACGCGGACTACGGATGACTACCTTGCATGTGTCACGGGAAACCTACTTGCTCAATACATTCTCGGTTAAACATAGCCTCGATTGCAAAATACTATGCCAGCTCATCTGGCCAGAGTTACGAGCCACAGCATGACTATTTGAAACCAACAAATCTCACTAATTAATATATAGTATAATTACAAACAAAATTCACTTAACCTATGATTAAATACAATAATATGCGTGATACCTAATTAGTACAGTCTTAATGATGAAAAACAGAATATAAAATCTAAAGAATCGGGTTAATAATAATAATAATAATAATAATAATAATAATAATAATAATAATAATAATAATTACTGAATGGAATCTGTAACCCTGTTGTACGGTTACAGTACTAAGTGACCGCATTCTGATGTAGAGGTTAGTGTTAGTGGCTTGATGCCCTATCAATTGCAGTGCTTGCTTTGCTTCAAACCAATTTAACAGTCCCGGTATCGGGCGAGTTGGCCGTGCGGTTAGGGGCTGTACCTGTACTAGCAAAAATACAACCAAAAACAGCTCCGGCATAAAAACATGCCATCATCGGCCCATGTCCTGTGACCACCTTCAATAGTTAGAACATTGGAATAATACGATTTGTTCACGTACGTAACCTTTCAATTTATATATGTGTATGCAAACGATAGAACAAACAGAGAAATGCCAATGAAGAGTAGCAAACAACATTGGCTAGCGCTAAGAATTTTTTTTTCGCTAGTTGCTTTACGTAGCACCGACACAGATAGGTCTTATGGCGACGATGGGACAGGGAAGGGCTAGGAGTGGGAAGGAAGCGGCCGTGGCCTTAAGGTACAGCCCCAGCATTTGCCTGGTGTGAAAATGGGAAACCACGGAAAACCATTTTCAGGGCTGCCGACAGTGGGGTTCGAACCTACTATTTCCCGAATACTGGATACTGGCCGCACTTAAGCGACTGCAGCTATCGAGCTAAGAAATTAATGCCGTTGTATTAATATAGGCAATTTGCACTTTATAGACTACTTCCCATTTTATTAGCTGCACTTTGCCAATGGTAATGACAGCTAACGGTATCATAAAAACTCAAGAAAACAGACACGTGCACTTCACTTTATGTATTTTCTCCAGAATCATGGAGCACAACTAATTATGATGCTTCCTCCTTACGTCACTTAGGTTGGGGTGGTAATTCTGTCATCATTCACCGCGGTTTCTCACTACGGGGTGGAGCTTTGGACTCTCTCTCTCTCTCTCTCTCTCTCTCTCTCCCCTCCTCAAAGTCAAGTTGTCGGTGCTATTAACAGAAGAGGGTAATTCTTGCAATTTTGTGCTGAACCGGCGACAAGCCAAACTATTTCCATTTAAGTTGTTAACGTCATAATGGGTATCCTGTTGCTATGTAAATTGTACATTATAATAATTATCATTATTCATAATGATTATTTTTATACTATCATATTACCCTAGAAACTGAGTCTCCCTTTTAGTTTATAGAATTTCTAAATTAAAAAATCGATTTTCTCCTCATCGCCCCCACTCCGTGCATCCGCCCCTGCTCTAAATGAAGCAGCAACACAGAAATTGAGGAGGCTTGCGTTCGAAATAGTTGACACTATAGTAGTGAACATGAAACCAGATTCCATGACTTTCAGAAGCTAGATTTTACGGAATTGATAGATAAGGAAATATCTTCATATTACAATAGGTCAAATCATTTTCCGATATGTATTCTCGAAAAATTCTTTAAAATGTATCCATTATTCCATTATGAAAAACTGTAGTAGAGAGGATAAACACCTATTGCCTAGGGGTCTATTCAAATACTTTATGCATAATGGATTAAAAACTGTACTGCCGGGCTGAGTGGCTCAGTCGGTTGAGGCCCTGGCCTTCTGACCCCAACTTGGCAGGTTCGATCCTGGCTCTGCCCGGTGGTATTTGAAGGTGCTCAAATACGTCAGATTCATGTCGGTAGATTTACTGGCACGTAAAATAACTCCTGCGGGACTAAATTCCGTTACCTCGGCGTCTCCGTAAACCGTAAAAGTAGTTAGTGGAACGTAAAGCAAATAACAATTATAAAAATTGTACTCCCCGAATGCGTGAAACAAGTTTCCTTGGTACTTTCAATTCGAGCGACCACATTTCCACGTGAAAGGAGCATGAGTACATTGTGTTAAAACATACCTCCGTAACACAATGACGAACAGCAGACTATCAAATTTCGCAATGTTGGCTATAGAGAAGAGAACTGTAAACTATTTTCTAGAGTTATCCATGTCTACGCCCAGAAAAAGGACAGAAGGATCGAACTTATTTACAAAAACGTTTAATGATTGATAATGTATTAATTTGCCTATGCTCCTTGTTGAATTCATTTAATTTAATTTAAAACATGTATGCATATTTTGATGAAAATTTCTGTCTCTTAAATAACATAATATTTGCAGGGGGGGGGGGGGGGGCAACTCGTGAAGGCAGAGTGCGAGTGTTATCAAGGCCACGCAAGCTCGCGTCGTGTCCCGTTCTTCACAGTAATTTCGAATGGACATTCTTTGTTGGTGTTGCCGATTTAGTTTTACTCGGTTGACTTATGACTGCATAGTCCGCACTGCTGGTCTCTTAGAAAAGGTCGCCGCCACCTGTTTAGAATAATACGGCTCTATTAAGATTATAGCACTTCACTTTCAATGTTGGGCCTACATTAAATGTCTCATGCTCACAACGTCATTTGGCGGTGAGGGGGGGGGGGGGCTTCGATAAATGCGCTTGTTTAGGCCTACTGGTCTTATAATACGGCTTTTTAAACTTCAAAAGATTGCCAAACGGAATATGCCTAGTTATAAAATGTAGAATCCTTTCTAAAGACTCACTGGTGTACTTATGCATTTACAGACCTGTGAAGGGTTCTTTTTATTAATTTCAAATAACACTACTGCTCTCTTATTAATGTGTAAGTGAAAAACGCAATTTAGTTAAGATCATTCTTTTTTTTCATAACCGGGCTGAGCGCCTCAGACGGTTGGGGCGTTGGCCTTCTGACCCCAACTTGGCAGGTTCGCTCCTGGCTCTGCCGGTGGTATTTGAAGGTGCTCAAATACATCAGCCTCATGTCGGTTGATTTACTTGCACGTAAAAGAACTCCTGCTGGACTAATTTCCGGCGCGTCGGCGTCTCCGGAAACCGTAAAAGTAGTTAGTGGGACGTAAAACAAATAACATTATTATTAATTTTTTATACCTGGTATGAGTAACCGTGTGTGCCTCTTGAAGGGAAATAGAGGTTCCAACCTCCAGTAGAATAAGGCTGTGATTTTTGAGGAATTGAGCACGTTTGTTACTTTTAAGATTCATTAATCCTCAGCCTACCTTACAAAAAAATATTACGCCTCACAGCTGCTCATTAGATCTCCTCCTCTCCTGGTCTCCCTTAACTTCCCTGATACCTGCAGAACCTATTTTCTCCACCCCACTTTCTCCCCTCAAGACCCTGTTCAACCTCCGTCTTTCTATCATCTACGTCCCCCTTTCCTTTTGCCTCGCGCCTCCTATGTACCACTTCTCTGTTACTCGCCTTCCGTTTGCTGTTGTACCTGCTGTGACTCATACCGAATCCTCATTGGTACCTCTTCTGAATATCTGTCTGACGAGAACCCTTAGCCCTCATTTTCCTTCCCCTTAAAATATCAGCCCACCTCTCTTATACGACTTCTTCCCGTCCTCCGCTTCCTCTTGCCTGTCTATTGTATCCAAGTAGGCTAAATTGTTTGAGGTAGACCAACCTTCATTCCTGTCCTCCGTTAAAAGCCCAATTATCTCCCGCAAACTCGATATCTTTTCCCCGAGGAGCCGGATCTGAAACCCATTGAGCACATCTGGGATACTGTAGAGGGATTTGTGTAGCCTGGACCCTGCTCCGACCAATCTTCATTGGTTATGGGAGGCTGTGCAGCGACTATGGATCAGTACGGCTCCCCAAGGCTTCTGGTGCCTTGTGTTGTCCATGCCAGGTCGCGTCGCCGCCGTCATCAAGGTATCTCTAATTCAACTGCTCACGAGTGTAGATAAGCAAAATACTAAGTTATTTAATAAAATAAATGCACTACGATTGTAATGCAATTAGGCGTATCCTAATTATAACAGGTTACCTGAAATGGTAGAACTGAAGTTAAAACTAAATATTTGATACTAAGATTACTATTTTTCTACCTACGCGCTGACAGAAATTGAAACTGCCCTTAATTACTTAAATATCGAGAGTACGAGAGAAGACGTCTAAAACAGTAACTCGTCAACAATTCTTATAACTATGCCGGAGACCTGAACTACAAATATGCCAATCGTCTGATTTACTCGACAGTATGCCAACAGTGGAATATTTGATTTCGAAGAGCAGTAATAAATTCACCAGCAATGTAGAGACCATTACCTCGTCAGTAAACCGTACGTTCTCTTGAAGTCTTTTTTTAAATTATATTTATTGACTAAATTTGCAATGCTTCCGGTTTTTAATTGATTATTTAAGGAACATTTTCCTTCGTGATAAGTGCAATGGGTGCTATACGAAATGTATCCAGTATATGTAAGAATGTAAATATAGGAAGTGCGGAAGGTACATCTCCGTATAATACCTTTTCTTTATACGTATCCTACTAACGAAGCTATTGCTATTTAAACAGAACAAAAGAATATCCTATTTTCCCCAACCCATATAGGAAACAAAGTAAACCTGACCTACGTAACGTACAGTAGGCCTACGTAATCTAACGAACGCCAACGGAACTACTCAACGTAAAATTTAAGAAATATTCACTAATCTTAATTACTACCGGTAAATGCCAGCATTAATTATTTATTCCACTAACAGGATCATTCCCACACCATTTTCTTCTATTATGCTAAGAAATAATAATAGGCCTACTACTAAAAAGGCCGGGCTTAGTGGCTCAGACGGTTAAGGTGCTGACCTTCTAACCCCAACTTGGCAGGTTCGATCCTGGCTCAGTCCGGTGGTATTTGAAGGTGCTCAAATACGACAGCCCCGTGTCGGTAGATTTACTGGCACGTTAAAGAACTCCTGCGGGACTAAATTCCGGCACCTCGGCGTCTCCGAAGACCTTGAAAAGTAGTTAGTGGGACGTAAAGCAAATAACATTATTATTATTATTACTACTAAAAGGCAGAGAACCATCAACAGCTGACCATTCACTAGCGCGTCAAATAACGGAGACCAAGAATATTTAATGAAAAATCTCCCTCCTTTTCTCTCTCTCCAGTTTGGGTAAGTTTGTACTGAAGAGAATGTTTTTAACAGAAGAGTAATGGTAATAGTGGAACTGTGATCCGTCTGTCACATCGGGGTGTTAACACTTCCCTGCGACAATGTCCTGCCTTCCTATTAGGGGTCTCGAGTTCAGCAACGAATAGTACTGGGTGTTTATGAAGTCAGCACACTCAAAATGCCTCATTATTCTTTTGAATGGTACCTTTCAAAAACAGCTAATGATTACATATAATTGCCACACACACACACTCACATTTAGGCGAAGGAAAATATATTTTAAACTTCTATGGAGATAAAGGTACCGGAAGTGTTGTTGATGATGTTTGTTGTTTAAAAGGGCCTAACAGCTAGGTCATCGGCCACTAATGGTACGAGGTGTAACTAAATGAAAATTAAAACTTCAGAATGTATCCACTGATTAGAATCTAAAACGAATGGTGATGAGAAAATGGTCTCCAGACGAAAACAATCAGTGTATCCAATTCACAATGTCTTAATTACTGGGATGATGCTTATTATCTAACGGGGTCCAAAATCCAGGTCAACGGCTCCTCACAGTGGTACTAATCACTAATAAAACAGAACCATGGTGTTCCTCCTACAGTGGTACTAATCGCTAATAAAACAGAACCATGGTGTTCCTCGTACAGTGGTACTAATCACAGGTAACGTAGACTCATGGTGTTTCTCGTATGGTCGTACTAATCACAGGTAATGTACACCCATGGTATGGCACCACTCGTAGGCAGCACAAACCCATGGCGTTTCGCACATAAGGGCACCGCCCACAAGCAACGCAGACCCATGGTGCTCCTAAGCTAGGTGTACTATTAGTCACGGGCGCCAGTACTCACTTAGTGGAACTAATCACAGGCCTCGCATATTCATGGGGTCGCCCAAACAGTGGTACTAATCATAGGCAATGCAGACCCACGATGCATCACACATTATGGTAACGCTCACAGGCAACAAAATCCCATGGTGTTCCTCGCATTATAATACTACTCTCGGGCAACGCAGACCAATGGTTTTCCTCAAATAGTGGTACTAATCACGGGGGTGAGCCAAACCCGTGGTGTTTCTCATATAGTAGAACTAACCGCAGGCAACGTAGACCCATGGCGTTGTGCATAAAATGGTACTACGCATAGGTAACGCAGATCATACTGAACAGAGTGGAACGGACCAATGGAATGCACATGGTGATCTCTTTCACAAGGAACACTCAGACCCATAATGTTCCTCAAAGAATGGTACGAATCACGGGTAATCGCATGGTTCTAATGTCATCATCCCTTGGTCGCCCCTTTTAGTCGTCTCTTTCTATAGGCAGGGGATATCGTGTGTGTATTTTTCGTCTACGTCCCCCACCTACAGGGGGTAGAGAGAGAGAAAAAGGAGAAAAAGAAGGGATCCGTCACTTCGAAAAATGAAGTAACGGACGAAGAAAGACGAGGGCCGCGAAGGCGTGAAAATGAAAGACTCCTTAGGCCTCGAATGCTCTAATACCATCGGTGTCGGAAAAGAACAAGAGTTGACCAAGGGAGGTCAGACAGGATAAATGAAAGTGGGGAGTCTGGCACAAGTAAATGGAAGCAATGCCAGGACTCAGCTAAGGTCCTCGTGGTCGCCAACCCACGCTCCCAAGTTGAGAGCCCCATGGCCCCTTTTAGTCGCCTCTTACGGCAGGCAGGGGATACCGTGGTTGTATTCTTCGTCTGCGGCTCCCACCCACAGGAGGTCGGAAGTGTTGAGAATGAATGCGCAAACACTACACTACCTTGTTTCACTGACATTGCTTTCCTGCATTTCCAGTTCACAATATACGTTGGGAATGACATGTTACATGTTTTCAGTAATAATGCTATTGGCTTTACGTCCCATTAACTACTTTTTACGCTTTTACGGAGACGCCGAGTTGCCGGAATTATGTCCTGCAGGAATTCTTGTACTTGCCAGTAAATCTATTGACACGAGGCTGACGTATTTGAGCAAGCACCTTCAAGTACCACTGGACTGTGCCAGGATCGAACCTGCCAAGTTGGGGTTAGAAGGCCAGCGCCTCAACCGTCTGAGCCACTCAGCCCGGCTTACGTGTTTTCAAAGAACTTGGAAATTAATCGAACATTTCCCTTGATAAATTATTCTTCGTGCAATAAACGAATATGTGCCCAAATTTGTTCTCTTGAATTCCAACTTTATCTTAAAACAGAGCCAAGTTTACATGTGTGATGCAGTTCGCACCCGCAACCCCACCAAGTTGTGAGAAAAGTGGATGATGATGATGCTGGTGATGATTATTATTATTACTATTATTATTAATTCGTCTTCAACAGTGTTATAGATACTGAAGAGACATGCGGGTGTCAGATTACTGTCCTGGAAAGGGGTTCCCCCTTAATGTGCTAGTAAATGTACTGACTCAGGTCGCTACTATTTAGCACTCTTAAACATCAACCGGTGCCGGGGTTCACTCCCTCAGGCGAGCGCTTCAACCAACCACGCAACGCAGGTGCAAAGAAGAAACTTGTTCATGAAGCCAACCGGATGAGACAACCCTCCTTACCGCTGGATACATAGACAAGATCATACGATGTAATAATGGGATGATTAAATGCCAAGTAGACTAGAAAACAGCAAGCTAGGTCCTCATTTGTGGCATTCGTCCGTTTAGTCAGCAGGTAAAGGACAGGAAACTCGCGATCAGGTGACCGGAGCGATAAATGATGACAGTATGAAGAGTTGGTTCTTGACTAGATACATTGTCAAAGGCTGTCCGCTACCTATCGTACCCGTCGTCGACGGGTCAATTACTCAACATGTATCAATCGATCATCAATCAATCATCTGCATCTAGGGCCGTCGCCCAGGTGGCAGATTCCCTATCTTTTGTTTGCCTAGCTTTTTAGCAAGAATACATTCCTGTCGACCATTTATTGAGCATTCTGCGTAGAATGCAATTGAATCAATTTATAAGAAAAGTAGTCTACATTATACGTATATCCTTATCATACGGGACTTATCTACTTTAGTAGTGATATCTTTCAATGACTAGTATCATTTCCATCTGATATCCACAGAAGGCTTCCTGACAATGAATCCTTAGTAAATGTTAGATGTCTTTCAGGAGTGTGCATTTGTCCAGTTTTTAGGAGATTGGAAACCAAATACAGTCGAACCTCGATATCTCGAATCTCCATTACTCGAATTTTCAGTATCTCGAAATTACTTAAGTTTTCCGTCCGTTTGTCCTATTCTTCACGTGTATTTATTCCTCTGTTACTCGAAATTCGGTTACACGAATTTCTCGATTTCTCGAAGCAAACATTTCCTCCTTTAAAGCAAAAAGACTCTGTAACTCGAATTTTCTGCAGCATTAACTGTGCAATACGGCGTTTTTGGTTTGTGAGGAACAGTTAACAAATAAAGAAAGGGTTACAGTGATGCTGGAAGCCAATATGACGGGAACCGAAAAACTAAAACTTCTAGTGATCGGAAAATGGGCGAAACCTCGCTGTTTCTCGGGTGTGAATTAATTACCGGTCACGTACGAAAGCAACGCCCGAAGTGCAGATGACAGGCTTTATTTACGAATCTCGGTTGCGTGGTATTGACGAGAAGTTTCAAAGTGAAGGGAGGAAAGGATAACCGTAACAAACAGAAGAGGCTACCGGATTTTTTTTCCAAATGTGTTAAAGGAGGTATGTTCCTTGTTTCACTACCTTATGTACGGTATCCTGTCTTCTAAAAGGTTACTATAATAAGGGTTATAATTAAACTGATGCCGTAAAATAGAGTTTGCACATTTTTAAGTACTGTTAAAAATAACGTATTCAGTATAAGCCCGTAGATACATATGATCGATTATGTGCTATACATGCTCAAAAACGATATTCTCTATATCTCGAAATTTCGATAACTCGAAATAAAATTTAGCTCCCGAGGTGATTCGAGATATCGAGGTTCCACTGTATAATGTAGTGATGTTATAATCGGAGATATTAGCACATTTGGTTCTCTTTGCGTTCAGGTCTTCATCTCTGCCGTCCTCCTCTTTCACATGGATCACTAAATTCCAGTACACAGACCAGGTATCACGTTAATATTCAAAAAGCAGCCTACAAACACATGTACAAGGCCTTTAATGCCTTGCTAGGACTATCTCCTTAGCAACTTTCCATCCAGCTAGTTATCGGTTCTTGAACATAATGTTTACACGACCGCCACTGATATTTCCCGTATTTTCACTGTATTGGAAGATAACATAGAACAAACAACTTTGTTAAGATCAAAATAAATTTTGTCATGTGCAATTTTATTGCAAAACCAATCATAAGAGTGTTACAGTGAGCTTTACGTTTGTTTGTTTGTTTGTTTGTTTGTTCGTTTGTTTGTTTACAATTTGCTTTACGTCGCACAGACACAGGTCTTATGTCGACGATGGGTGAGGAAAGGGCTAGGAGTGGGAAAGAAGCGACCGTGACCTTGATTAAGGTACAGCCCAAGGATTTGCCTGGTGTGAAAATGTGAAACCACTGAAAACCATCTTCAGGGCTGCCGACAGTGGGCTTCAAACCCACTATCTCCCTAACCACGCAGCCACTCGCTCGGTTGAGTTTTATGGTTTAGACCTCTTCTGAAGCCTCCTTCCTATTTTTCACTATATCGGAAAAATGTATAGAACAAAAGACTTCGTACATTTCTAAATAGATGTTGAGCAATTTTCCTGTAAAAGAGAAAGAGATACATCGAATTTTATACATTAGGCCTCATCTAAAGCCCCCCTCCTGCAGAATAATTTTGATCAGCATACAGTATAACTAAGATCCTATTTGCTCTTACCCTAAACTTAAATTTGAGGTTTTATGAACATCCCCCTATCCGTTTTGACCCGATGTTGTAAGAGACGAAGAAGCAAACAGACATATCAACACATCGCCAAACAGACAAAAATTAATAACTGAAGGCGACATAGGCTAGTATTTGTACTGCCCGGCATAAAAACCAAATATCAGGTTAATATCTAAGAAGTACAGTCAGAAAGAAGACTTTATGTTATATGCTATAGAGAGATGATCTGAAGGGCAATACTTAAACTTTTATTGTCGCTTATGAATGGAGACATCGCACGTAACAGAAACAAAATTTGACGAAAGAGCGATAAAACTCTCTAAATACTCGAAAATGAAAACAACAAACATGTCAATTGCAAATTACCGGGCGAGTTGGCCGTGCGGTTAGGGGTGCGCAGCTGTGAGTTGCTTCCGGGAGATAGTGGGTTCGAACCCCACCGTCGGCAGCCCTGAAGATGGTTTTCCGTGGTTTCCCATTTTCACACTAGGCAAATGCTGGGGCTGTACCTTAATTAAAGCCACAGTCGCTTCCTTCCCATCCCTAGGCCTTTCCTGTCACATCGTCGCCATAAGACCTATCAGTGTCGGTGCGACGTAAAGCAAGTAGCAAAAAAATTGCAAATTATGATTGTTTTAATTTTATTTTTTGCAAACTCCTTTCGTCGCACCGACACATATAGTTCTTACGGCGATGATGGGACAAGAAAGGAGTAGGAGTGGGAAGGAAGCGGCCGTGGCCTTAAGTAAGATACAGCCCCAGCATTTGCCTGGCGTGAAAATGAGAAACAACGGAAAACTATCATCAGGGCCTCCGACAGTAGTGTTCGAACCCACTATCTCCCGGATGCAAGCTCACAGCTGCGCGCCCCTAACCGAACGGCCACCTCGCCCGGTACCGGTAAATGTACTTTTATTAATAATAACTAACCAACTAGTGTTAACGAGCATTTATAAGCCACTTATTGGTGTATTGAATCTCATAGTCCTTCCTTCTATCTTCGCGAATAGGAAAAGCTACACCCAAACACTACGCAGGTAATTTGCTGAAAACTTAATTCAATATGCACATAAAACAGTAGAAACCAACAAAGCTTCACTTAGCACAATTCAATACAGTGAATCACCCGGTGATTTGGCCGTGCAGTTAGGGGCGCGCAGCTGTGAGCTTGCATCCGGGAGATAGCGGGTTCGTTCCCCAATGTCGGCAGCCCTGAAGATGGTTATCCGTGGTTTCCCATTTTCACACCAGGCAAATACTGGGGTTTTACCTTAATTAAGGCCACGGCCGCTTCCTTCCCACTCGTAGGCCTTTCCTATCCCATCGTCTCCATACGACCTATCTGCGTCGGTGCGACGTAAAACAAACTGTAAAAGAAAAATGTATAGTGAATCTGTAGTGGCGTAAGATGGCGGCGGTTGCAAGCTTTCGGTTTCACTAGCACCAATGCTGCGGGAGAGAGCTCTGTCTGTCTATCTACAATATAAAATAACATGCGCTGACTGACTCATCATCGCCAAGCCAAAATGAATGGCCAAAAAGATGTGAAACTTTATGAATACATTTATATTACAGTGTAGGTGCTTACTAAGGGAGGATTTTTGGATATTTCTTGGCTAAGGGGGTGAAAAGGAGGGCGAAATTTTAAAATGAGTATATCTATATCTCAAAAACTTGCCAGTTTAAAGACGTAAAAATTGGTATTTGGAATCTCCTTTACAAATAAAGAAACACGTATGTTTTTGTTTTCGGAAAATCCACTTAAGGGGTAAAAATAAGTGCAAATTGAAGATGTTACAGACGTGAAAATTGGTACGTGGAGTCTGCTTTAAAAACAAAGAAGCGCGTATTTTTTGTTTTCGTAAAAAACACTTAAGGGGGTGAAAAGAATTGAAAAGGAGTGTAATTTTTTAAAATGAGTATATCTCAAAAATATAACATGTTACGTACGTAAAAATTGGTATTTGTAATCACCTTTAAAAATAAAGAAACGCGTATTTTTTAATTTCGTAAAATCCACTTAAAGGGGGGGGGGGGTGTAAAGAAGTGAAAAAGGGGTTGAATTATTTTTTATGAGGATACTTATATGTCAAAAACTGAAGATGTTACAGACGTGAAAATTGGTACATGGAATCTTCTTTAAAAACAAAGATACACGTATTTTTTGTTTTGTTTTCGGAAAGAAACACTTAAGGGAGGGTGAAACGAGCTGGAAACGGGGGTGAATTCTTAAAATTAGTATACGGTATCTCAAAAATGTAACATGTTCCAGACGTAAAAATTGGCGTTTGAAATCGCATTTGAAATCGCATTTGAAAATAAAGAGACACGTATTTTTTGTTTTCGTAAAATCCACTTAAGGAGGATGAAAAGAAGTGAAAACGGTGTTGAATTATTGTTATGTGGATGTTCATATTTAAAAAACTGAAGATATTACAGACGTGAAAATTGGTACATAGAATCTCCTTTCATAATAAAGAAGCATATTTTTTGTTTTCGGAAAATCCACTAATTTGGGGGGGGGGGGGAGAAATGTAAAATATGGTGAATTATTCTAATGCGTATATCTAAAAAACTTAACATGTTACAAACGTAAAAATTGATATTAGGAATCTCCTTCGGAAGTGTTAAATCCAGCATTTTTTGCTTTCGGAAAATCCACTGGGGGTGGGGGGAGGGAATGAATAGGACTGAAAATGTGGTGGAATCAGTTTTATGGTGTTACTTATACCTCAAAAACTGATAATGTTGCAGACGTGAAAATTGATATTTGGGGACTCTTTACAAAAAATGTACTATTTTTTTTATTTCGGAAAATCCACAAAGATAGGCGGAGGCTGGAAAAAAGTGAAAGAATTTGAATTATTTTTGTGATGATCCTTATATCTCAAAAACTAAAGATGTTACAGATGTGAAGATGGGTATTTGGAATCAGCTTTAAAAATAAAGAAACACGTATTCTTTGTTTTCAGAAAGTCCAATTAAGGGCGCGGGGGGTTGAGGGTGGAGGTGAAAAGGAGTGAAGAAGGATTCTTTTAATGATGATACATATGTCTCACAGACCGAAGATGTCACAGACGTGGGAAATGCTATTTGGAATCTCCCTTAAAATGAATAAAACACGTATTATTTGTTTTCGACTTGAGGGAGGACTGTTTCTCACATTGTCAGTTGTATGTCGCATGTTCCAGAGTTACCTCTGCCAGTAGCCTGGTCACCTTAGTCCCAAAAGACAATATCACAAACGTGGTTTACAAAGAGGTACTGGTAGTAGTATAATAGGCGGATTCGTCCGCCACCACCACCACGGGCTCCCAGAGGCCTCCTCCACCACCACCACAGCCAGAGGCCTCCCAGAGGCCTCCTCCACCACCACCTCAGCCAGAGGCCTCCCAGAGGTCTCCTCCACCACCCGCGGGAAATTTGAATTTGTAAACAAAGCCACGTGCATTTTTTGAGAGCCACGTGCTTTTTGACAGACAACAACGCATCGCTAACCTCAGTACTGCCATCTTGACGGGCCTAAACCTCAGTAGTACCAACTTAACCTAACTAGCGCGAGATTTGAATTCGTAAACAAATCCACGTGTTTTTTGACAGCCACGTGCTTTTTGACAGACAACAACGCATCGCTAACCTCAGTACTGCCATCTTGACGGGCCTAAACCTCAGTAGTACCAACTTAACCTAACTAGCGTGAGATAAACAAATCAACGTTTTTTTGACAGCCACGTGCTTTTTTGACAGCTGTCATCCGCCATCTTTAATCCAGAGAGCACCATGCTGCCCTCTTTATCGTAGTAGATGTAAATTCGTCACCTGTCATCCGCAGTGCTGCCATCTTAACGGGCCTAAACCTTAGTGCTACCAACTTAACCTCACTAGCGCGAGATAAACAAATCCACGTGCTTTTCTGACAGCTGTCATCCGCCATCTTCAATCTATAGAGCACCGTGCTACCCTCTTTAGCTACTTACCTTTGAAATGTGGTGGCGGATAATTTGAAAAATGCTTTTTGACAGCAGCCATCTTTGAGCACCGTGCTGCCCTCTTTAGCTAGATACCTGTGGTGGCAGACAATTCTACGTGACAGCAGCCATCTTTGAGCACAGTGCTGCCCTCTTTGTGGCGGCGGGAAATTCCACGTGCTCTTGTTTGGAAACAAATTCACGTGCTATTTTCTGACAGCTGTCATCCGCCATCTTGCATCACAAACCTCAGTGCTACACTCTGTAGCTAGATACCTTTGAAATGTGGTGGCGGCAAATTCTACATGCCCTTGTTTGGAAACAAACCTATGCGCTTTTTTTGACAGCTATCATCCGCCATCTTTAATCCAGAGAGCACCGTGCTGCCCTCTTTAGCTACTTACCTTTGAAATGTGGTGGCGGCAAATTCTACGTGCTCTTGTTTGGAAACAAACCCATGTGCTTTTCTGTCAGCTGTCATCCACCATCTTGAATCCAGAGAGAACAGTGCTGCACTCTTTAGTTGAAATGTGGTGGCGGCAAATTCCACGTGCTCTTGTTTGGAAACAAACTCATGTGCTTTTCTGACAGCTGTCATCCACCATCTTTAATCCAGAGAGAACAGTGCTGCACTCTTTAGTTGAAATGTGGTGGTGGCAAATTCCACGTGCTCTTGTTTGGAAACAAACCCATGTGCTTTTCTGACAGCTGTCATCCACCATCTTTAATCCAGAGAGAACAGTGCCGCACTCTTTAGTTGAAATGTGGTGGCGGCAAATTCTACGTACTCTTGTTTGGAAACAAACCCATGTGCTTTTCTGACAGCTGCCATCCACCATCTTTAATCCAGAGAGAACAGTGCTGCACTCTTTAGTTGAAATGTGGTGGCGGCAAATTCTACGTGCTCTTGTTTGGAAACAAATTCTACGCGCTCTTCAGCTGTCATCCACCATCTTTAATCAAGAGAGCACCGTGCTGCCCTCTTTGTGGTGGCGGATAATTTGAAAAATTCTTTTCGACAAGCAGCCATCTTTAATCCAGAGAGAACAGTGCTGCCCTCTTTAGCTACTTACCTTTGAGGCGGTTAATTTGAAAAATTATTTTCGACAAGCAGCCATCTTTAATCCAGAGAGAACAGTGCTGCCCTCTTTAGCTACTTACCTTTGAGGCGGTTAATTTGAAAAATTATTTTCGACAAGCAGCCATCTTTAATCCAGAGAGAAAAGTGCTGCCCTCTTTAGCTACTTACCTTTGAGGCGGTTAATTTGAAAAATTCTATTTGACAAGCAGCCATCTTGCGGGTAAATTTTACGTCACAGCTGTCATCCACCATCTTGCATTGCTAACCTTAGTGCTGCCCTCTTTAGCTACTTACCTTTGAAAAAAAATCTATTTGACAAGCTGTCACCCGCCATCTTGCATCGCAAACCTCAGTGCTGCACTCTTTAGTTGAAATGTGGTGGCGGATAATTTGAAAAATCTTTTTGACAAGCAGCCATCTTTAATCAACAGAGCACCGTGCTGCCATCTTTAGCTACCACCATCTTACATCGCTTACCTCGCTGCTGCACTCTTTAGTTGAAATGTGGTGGCGGTAAATTCAAACAAGTTTAATCACGCATCGGGAAAGCTAGAGTAAGCACGTGCTGCAGTGATGACGTCATCATGCATGTTTAGACTTGTCCGTTTTCTTAAGAGTAAGTCGGTGAAAAGCAATGCAATAAGTATGCATCATAAAAACAGGAGTTTGCATGTGCTGCAGTGATGACGTTATTATGCATGTTTAAACCCGTTCGTTGACTAAAAGCTTTAGTCTTCGAGAAACAGTGATAGAGAGTGGAGTGCAAACATGACGAAAACATTAATAGTTGAGATGTGCAAGGCTTTAAAGTAAACGGAAACAAATTTGTGTTTAAAGAGGTGGCTGTGTTAGATTACAGTGTGTTGTGGGCACCAAAACTTGTTAGTTTAGTATTTAGTCCACCGTTCCCTTACTGTTTGCAAACAGATGAAGATAGAAAGCAGACTCAGTGGATTGAAAACAATTTAGGTTTAAAGTGGGAAGAAAAAGGAATACCTTATCGTTTTCTACCTTTAATGATGAATGCACATTTGTCAAGAGCAGGTCTTGTTCTTTTAAAGGGTTGTGAAAAGGAAGAATGGTTGCGTGATTTTCTACCATCATCGTGTGAAGTTACGACAGGCATGAATTGGGGTGCCCATCATTTAAAACTCTTCCGAAAGAGCATAGTAGAGAAACAAGTAAACAGTCTTTACAACATGTATGCATGCTCTTTGATTGGCTGTGTTGCAGTGCATGCCGGGAAGTGAACAACATATGTAAACTGCAATGTCGAAATAACCTTAGTGTAAAAGAAACATTTGTAGAGTAAAGACATCATGTCATTTCTAACAGATACTAAGTGTAACGCAGTTGAAAAGGCGATCGTAAAGTTTTATACATGCGAAAAGAAACTAAACACTTTTACTGAAGAAGAGTTAAATGCATTACCAAAGGCATTTTTAGTTAATGTAGCTACGAATGCTCTAAAGAAGATTTGGGATAAGGTGCCTCGTGAGAGGACTCAAGATCCTGTTTTGTCAGAGTTTCAAACGTGTAGTTTACATCATGAACACGTGAGTTTAAGTAGAAGACCTTCTGTGAGACAGTGCCGTACATGTCAACTAATTAAACTGTATCACGGACCTAAAACTAACGAGTTGTCTTCGCTTATAAACACTTATCATGGCTGTGGAGAGAGTAAACAAGGAAAAGGTGAAGAAACGTGCTGGGAAAAAGATGAGGAAGCATGTTGGGTGTGGACTCATCAATAGAGTGATTGATCTTCTTTTCTTCGTGCTTCATCTCCCCTGCGGCCCTAGAACACGTTCGCCTGACACGTAGTTACATGCTGCCTGCATAGAGTATGTCGTGTAGCTGTTAAAATCTGCTTCGTGTAGCTATGTTGTGTGTGTGTGTGTGTGTGTGTGTGTGTGTGTGTTATTACCTAGTGCTTTAGCTGCTCAGAAGATAGCAGCACTTGTCGTTGTTGGTGTAATAAAACGAAAACTGAGTAACAAAGACCTTAAAATAAACAAAGGATAAAAATGTATATATATAGTCCAAAATAAATATGAATTGTCAAAACATATTACAGGTGTTGTTTAATCCTACAGCATGTCCTAGTGACTTAGAAGAAAGGAAACGTAGAGGATTAAAAGAAAACACATAAGATTTAAAGTACATCCTCTTTATTAATCCATGAATTAAAGCTGTTATTAAAACCAAGCCATTTAACATACAGTTTATTCCCACGACGTCGAATAACATGTTCAACTAAATAGTGATCAGGATATTTTGTTTTCTGCAGTTCTTCGATGTAGAATCCTCCTTCAATAGGCTGTCCTCTGAGATCGCGAAGTAAATACGTAACTGGATTAGTAAGCTTAACACTTCTGATTTGAAAAAATTCAGTGCTCCAGTTAGGTGTGTATCCTTTTGCAAAGATAGACTTGTGTTTGCTGATGCCAACAAAATCACCTTCTTTAAAGCGATGGCGACGTGGATCAGCTGTTTTAATTACAAGATGAATAGCATTTATACGAGGTGTATTCTTTGTAACAAGACGTGGCTTTGTTCCGATAGTGCGATGAGGTGTATCGTTGTAGGTAGATAAAAGTCTAGGTAGCAGATCAATCCAACGATATGAACCTTGCGCTGTAAATTCTCGCCACATCATTGTTTTGAGTGTACGATTAAAGCGTTCTACAACACTTGCCTTGAGATTGCTGAACGTAGAGTAGTGTTGAATGCCAAGTAACTTGAGGTAAGAAGAAAAATCCTTGTTGTAAAACTCTTTACCTTGATCAGTTTGAAGAAGCCTTGGGCAGCGTTTCGATTCTTCAACAATATGTTTAAATGCTTCTTTAACTTGAGCTGCTGTTTTAGAACGCACGGGTTGTGCAAAAGCAAACTTCGAGTACACATCGATAACAGTAAGTAGATACTTATACCCCTTATTACTAGAAGCATATGGAATCATTTCTACTAAGTCTGCTTGCCAGAGATCATCTTTTCCTCGTGTAATAACGCGTCTGCGATAGTAGGTGCGACGTGCTGGTTTATGTAACTCATGTGCGATGTTTACCTTTACAGGTGAGATCTTCTCTTGACGAGCCATTACAAAATAATACCGGCATAACGTAATTTTCTTTCTATTTCTAGAATTTCTGATCCGTGACCAGTGTGACCAGCCTCTTGCGATGCTCTTAAAAGTTGTAATCGTTCAACGAGTAAGTTTGGGTCATTCCAGTATCTTACATCCACATACGGCAACAAAGGCTTGTAGATAACATCAAGACTACGTGCAGTTGGAAACAGCTTAGAAATAAACTCACGATACTTGTAACTCTTATTCGCATTTACAGCTTCTGTTCTCTTGTAATTACGTCGTGTTGCATCAGTAGCAAAAAGTATTGCTTTATATTTTTTAAAATCATCTTGTAAAATTATATCCTTGTCAGGTATTCGTGAGAAAAGAAGTTCTAAGAGTCCTTTCGTAGGTTTATAGGTAACACCTTTTACAATGAGTTTGTTGTTATTAATCTTAACATTTGAATTTCCTATCCGGAAACAGTCATCTTCGTAGCGAATACCGTAGGTAGTGTCAGTTTGTCCTGTAAAAAGTTTTTCTATATAAGGTGCAAAGAGAGATCCATAGGTATCTTGAATAAAAGTTCTAAACTGATTGCGATACTCTGGTGTAATCATAACCTCAGACAAAGATGGTGGATTTTGCGTCGATGTAGTAGGTGTTTCAGCAATAATTAAAAACTCAACACTCTTAGATGGTGATGTATCATTAAGTTGTTCTTCTTCTTCTTCCTTATCTTCCTCTTCCTCTTCTTGATCTACATCCTGCTTCTTCTCTTCCTTATCTTGTTCATGCTTTTCTTCTTCATGCTTCTCTTTATGATATGATGTTTGCATAGAAGCAAAACTTGAAGTAGACGGCGGTAATGAAGTAGAATTAAAAATTTCTTTGAGTGGTGTATTTAGTTGTGTTTTTAAAAATAAATCCGTGTCTGCTTGAATACGTTTAAGCTCCTTAAATTTCCGTCGAATATTGTTTCGAGCTTGGATGATATGTTTTGTGATCTCCTTGCTAGATGTTAACATGATGATGGTTTTTAATCAAGTAGTTACTGTAATTCTGCGTTAATGCATATAAAATGATCGAAACCCATGCGATATCGTCCATGCTGTACATCACTTTCTTTATCAATAACTAAAAAGCTGTAACGGTGTAATGACCAACATTTAGCACACATACGTTTAAAGTCATCGAATGTCATATCAGTGTTAACATGATCGTTATACACATGTCGCATGTTGCGCTCATCTTGCCGAAAAAGCACAATAACATTTGCGTTGTCGCGTATCAACTGCTTAGGCACACGAGAATAGGTTTGGCACAAATAGATGCAATCAACATATTTATGCCGTCCCATACTAAAGAATGCACGAATAACGTTTTGCTGTTCTGTTGCGACATCATCAAAGATCATAAGAGAATTAGGAAGCACATCGTCTGGTGATGGTACTTGCTCATGCGAATTAAATTTAAAATATCTTATTCCATCTTTAACTAGATCGTGTATTACAGTTTGTAGAATAGTATATAGCGGCTGATAGAGTGACTTTGCGAAAACGTAAATATTCTCGAAGCGTACACCATTTACAGAAGTAATAAGTGTGAGTAAAAGATTTGTTTTCCCGCATCCCGACGGGCCTGATATAATACATCGAACAGTAAAAGGAAACAACGTTCCATGACGTTTTCCTGTAGTTGTACTAGAACTAGGTAAGAGATGTGGTACAGTGTCGGTAACAGGTAGCGTGTCTTGCTGCTTTATAATCTTCATGATAACTGAATCATAAAGTACGTAATAGTAATATATATATTAAACGAAACAAGAGGTAACGGTTAGTTTATGATTTGCTCTTGACTAGTAAAGTCGTGTCCAGCATGGTGAAACAACGATATCCAAACGACATGAAGAAGAAGAAGAAAGTAAAAACTGTTGGATGGAAAGATGTTATAAAGGCTGCGCAAAAAGCTATTCGAGGGGAATACAATCCTCGTGTAGCTATTACTAAAGCGTTACGCGCAGCAAGAGCGAGAATTTCTCCAAAGTGCAGAGCAATATTTAGTAAACGTGCACGAATTATTCCTGTACCAAAACGAGGAGGATTTCTTCCTGCGCTGTTTGCTGGCTTAGCAGCTTTAGGGTCATTGCTAGGTGGTGCTAGTGCTGTAGCGAGAACTGTCAAAGCTGTAGAAGAAGCGAAACAACAGTTGAAAGAGAGTGAACGTCATAACAAGACGATGGAGGCAACTGCGTTACGAGGCAAAGGTGTGAACATGAAGCTAGCGCCATACAAGAAAGGTCTTGGTATCTACATTTCACCAAAAAACGTCTACTGAATGCACTGCCATATCGAACTCTAACGCATGATGCAGTTTTTACGTTTGCTAAACAACTAGGAATTCATTATTTTCGAGGAGTGTATATGCGCGATCAACTACCAGCGCGCCCACGTGAACGTGAAAGTGCCGTAATTAACTTAGACGACAGTCGTGGACCTGGAACTCATTACGTTGCTTATGTAAAACGTAAATCTAAAGTATGGTATTTTGATAGCTATGGAGACCTACCTCCTCCTTTTGAGCTCATACGTTATTTCGGAAGCAGTGCAGACATTGTTTACAATATAAACCGTGTGCAAAACTTTAATACACGCATGTGCGGACGATTATGTCTTATGTTCTTATATCAAACCCAGACAGTAGAGAAAGTGCATTAGTGTCTACGTGATGACGAACAGTGAAAGAACGTTTGCTGTACGTGGAGAAGGACCTGAAACAACCGTCTATTTTAATCCACCAATCGAACTTGGTTATCAGCCGCAAAGTCTTGGACTAGTATCGTTTGAAAGCTACAATAAAATCTATAATGTGCGTGATGGTGTAAACAAGTTCTATTACGATGAGTATGTGCTAACACTACCTTCAGGTAGTTATACAGTAGACGATATTCACGACTATATTGAAAGTACGTTAATTGATCAGTTTGGGGAAGATAGTTTTAGTAATCATAATTACAAGTTCTCTATCACTATAAGCAACATTACACATAAATGTGTTACTGAATCATCATTTAAGATTGACTTCAAATCACAACCTGATTCGATTGGACTACTGCTTGGATTTTCATCGAGGGAGCTCCTACCGAACGTACGTTACGAGTCTGATCAACCTATAAAACTCTTCGATGATTATAATGTGAACATTACTTGTAATATTATTACAGACTTGAATAGTAATCTACAACCTTCACACGTCCTGCACGACTTTATTGTTACAGAGGAACGTGGATATACTATTTGTGAGAAACCAGCAGTAGTTCTTTATCATCCTGTGTCTGTAAAACACATTAGCAACATTACTCTTAGACTTGTAAATAAACATAATCAGCTTATTCATTTAGATCAGCACGCGTACGTAGCTTACAAACTACATCTTAAACCAGTATGAAAACCATCTATAAAACACGGTGTACATTCCGAAGACATACTACATGTGTGCAGAGACTCATCGAGTTAACAGATACCCATAAGCAGATACTCCAAGATTTAGGATATACACTACTACAACAGAATGGAAGAAATGCTAGACATTACGAATACAGTAGAAAGTCGTGAAGGTGTAGTACGAAGTGAGCTGCATTCTTATCAACCTTTTACGTTTGGATTAAATAACAATGATGAAATTCATTTTATTATTAATCAACAAGATGTTTACACCTTACCACACGAAAGCTACCTCTATATTGAAGGACGACTAGAAAAGTCTGATGGAAGTGGACCAAGCACTTCACAACTAAACAACCATGCTCTAGCTTTTCTCTTTTCTGAAGCGCGATATGAAGTAAATAATGTTGAAATAGATCGAACGAAGAATGTTGGTATTACAAGTGCAATGAAACTCTATCCTTCTTTCTGTGATGAAGAAAGTAATCTTTTGCGGATGGCTGGATGGTGTCTAAAAGCTACTAACAACTGGATGATTAATGAGGATGGAACTTTTACGGGTATGTTATCACAGAAACATATTTTTGGATTCGCAGAAGACTTTACACGTATTATAATCAACACAAAACAAGAGCTTATTCTAATCCGTGATCGAAGTGATTACAATTCTCTTAAAGCAGTAGAAACACCAGTAGAATCGAAAATAACACTGCATCGTATACTGTGGCGGATTCCACATGTAACCTTATCTGATCGTGAAAAACTTCGATTGCTCAAGATTGTAGAAAATGATACACCATTACCTATACGTTTTAGAAGTTGGGAGCTGCATGAATATCCTGTGTTACCACCTACAAACAAGCATAGCTGGGCTGTTAAAACATCACGTTTTACTGAGAAGCCCTTGTACATTATTTTTGGATTTCAAACTAATCGTAAATTCAATCACGAAAAAGATAGCTCACTGTTTGATCACTGTAAATTAAGACACGTTAGACTATATCTCAACGGAATTACGTATCCCTACGAAAACATAGACATTAACTTTGAGAAAAATAAGTTTGGGATGCTCTATGACATATTTTGTAAATTTCAATCATCGTATTATCAGAAAGAAGATCGTCCGCTATTTACACCTCAAGAATTTAAAAATAAAGCACCGATTGTAGTTATAGACTGCTCTTATCATGAAGAATCTATAAAAGAATCTCCAGTTGATATTCGTTTAGAATTTGAAACATCTGAAAACATTCCTGCTAACACAGCAGCCTATTGTCTTATTATTCATATGAGTGATGTTACTTACCATCCGCTAACGAATATTGTTACGAGACTATAAATAAGAATAGATCTTTATCATTTTCATTAGTGTGTGCTTCGACATCGTACGCTATGGAACAAAACTGTAAATGTGCATGCTGTTTGCATGCTCATACGCAACATCTTGTTTATCTTACACGAGTGAGTGAGGCTATTAAGATGTTCTATAAACATAGATCGTCGATGCCGAAACATCTTATTCAATACTTACCACCAGGATTTTTATTTTTATATACGTACGCTGCCTCTTATGTACATAATTTTTGGGACATCCTTTCTCTACACAGTAAGATGTCGATCGAAGTAACTTTATGCAGAACTTGTGAATGACATTACAAGCATCGAGGAGAAAATGGTGATGATGATTGGGATGGAGCAAGTCCGAGGATTGAACACTGTACACAGTGTATGAATGAACTTTCTCTAGTACCTCATGATGATGATGATGATTCCGAAAAGGAATAACAACACTGTAAGAAGTATATGATCTTATCTGTAAAGCATAACATACTTAGTATAATATATTTCTAAATGTTTTGTTTAATTTGAATGTTGCAGGAGGCATTTCAGAAGCATACGTTGTTAAGAAGCACACCAACCTTGTCAGCAGCAAAAAACGAACACTGTTGTAGTACATTTGTAAATAAATATTTGATCGCATTCAAAAAATGTTGTACTTATTGCATTGCTTTACACCGACTTACTCTTAAGAAAAACGATCAGGTCTAAACATGCACAATGACGTCATCACAACAGCACGTGCTTACTCTAGCTTTCCCGATGCATGTTTAAACTTCTTCGAATTTACCGCCACTGCATTCCTTTACACCGACTTACTCTTAAGAAAACGGACAAGTCTAAACATGCATGATGACGTCATCACTGCAGCACGTGCTTACTCTAGCTTTCCCGATGCGTGATTAAACTTGTTTGAATTTACCACCACCGCATTTCAACTAAAGGGTGCAGCAGCGAGGTAAGCGATGTAAGATGGCGGTAGCTAAAGATGGCAGCACGGTGCTCTGTTGATTAGAGATGGCTGCTTGTCAAAAAGATTTTTTCAAATTATCCGCCACCACATTTCAACTAAAGAGTGCAGCACTGAGGTTTGCGATGCAAGATGGCGGGTGACAGGTTGTCAAATAGATTTTTTTCAAAGGTAAGTAGCTAAAGAGGGCAGCACTAAGGTTAGCAATGCAAGATGGTGGATGACAGCTGTGACGTAAAATTTACCCGCAAGATAGCACCACGATGCTCTTTTCATTAAAGATGGCTGCTTGTTAAATATAATTTTTCAAATTAACCGCCTCAAAGGTAAGTAGCTAAAGAGGGCAGCACTGTTCTCTCTGGATCGAAGATGGCTGCTTGTCGAAAATAATTTTTCAAATTAACCACCTCAAAGGTAAGTAGCTAAAGAGGGCAGCACTGTTCTCTCTGGATTAAAGATGGCTGCTTGTCGAAAAGAATTTTTCAAATTATCCGCCACCACAAAGAGGGCAGCATGGTGCTCTCTTGATTAAAGATGGTGGATGACAGCTGAAGAGCGCGTAGAATTTGTTTCCAAACAAGAGCACGTAGAATTTGCCGCCACCACATTTCAACTAAAGAGTGCAGCACTGTTCTGTCTGGATTAAAGATGGTGGATGACAGCTGTCAGAAAAGCACATGGGTTTGTTTCCAAACAAGAGCACGTAGAATTTGCCGCCACCACATTTCAACTAAAGAGTGCGGCACTGTTCTCTCTGGATTAAAGATGGTGGATGACAGCAGTCAGAAAAGCACATGGGTTTGTTTCCAAACAAGAGCACGTGGAATTTGCCACCACCACATTTCAACTAAAGAGTGCAGCACTGTTCTCTCTGGATTAAAGATGGTGGATGACAGCTGTCAGAAAAGCACATGAGTTTGTTTCCAAACAAGAGCACGTGGAATTTGCCGCCACCACATTTCAACTAAAGAGTGCAGCACTGTTCTCTCTGGATTCAAGATGGTGGATGACAGCTGACAGAAAAGCACATGGGTTTGTTTCCAAACAAGAGCACGTAGAATTTGCCGCCACCACATTTCAAAGGTAAGTAGCTAAAGAGGGCAGCACGGTGCTCTCTGGATTAAAGATGGCGGATGATAGCTGTCAAAAAAAGCGCATAGGTTTGTTTCCAAACAAGAGCATGTAGAATTTGCCGCCACCACATTTCAAAGGTATCTAGCTAAAGAGTGTAGCACTGAGGTTTGTGATGCAAGATGGCGGATGACAGCTGTCAGAAAATAGCACGTGAATTTGTTTCCAAACAAGAGCACGTGGAATTTCCCGCCGCCACAAAGAGGGCAGCACTGTGCTCAAAGATGGCTGCTGTCACGTAGAATTGTCTGCCACCACAGGTATCTAGCTAAAGAGGGCAGCACGGTGCTCAAAGATGGCTGCTGTCAAAAAGCATTTTTCAAATTATCCGCCACCACATTTCAAAGGTAAGTAGCTAAAGAGGGTAGCACGGTGCTCTATAGATTGAAGATGGCGGATGACAGCTGTCAGAAAAGCACGTGGATTTGTTTATCTCGCGCTAGTGAGGTTAAGTTGGTAGCACTAAGGTTTAGGCCCGTTAAGATGGCAGCACTGCGGATGACAGGTGACGAATTTACATCTACTACGATAAAGAGGGCAGCACGGTGCTCTCTGGATTAAAGATGGCGGATGACAGCTGTCAAAAAAGCACGTGGCTGTCAAAAAACACGTGGATTTGTTTATCTCACGCTAGTTAGGTTAAGTTGGTACTACTGAGATTTCGGCCGGTCAAGATGGCAGTACTGAGGTTAGCGATGCGTTGTTTTCTGTCAAAACGTACGTGGCTGTCAAAAACACGTGGATTTGTTTACAAATTCAAATCTCGCGCTAGTTAGGTTAGGTTGGTACTACTGAGGTTTAGGCCCGTCAAGATGGCAGTACTGAGGTTAGCGATGCGTTGTTGTCTGTCAAAAAGCACGTGGCTGTCAAAAAATGCACGTGGCTTTGTTTACAAATTCAAATTTCCCGCGGGTGGTGGAGGAGACCTCTGGGAGGCCTCTGGCCGTGGTGGTGGTGGAGGAGGCCTCTGGGAGGCCTCTGGCTGTGGTGGTGGTGGAGGAGGCCTCTGGGAGCCCGTGGTGGTGGTTGCGGCCGAATCCGCCTATTATACTACTACTGGTAAATGAAACTCAATTTTTCGGTGAGTTGTTTTACTTCCGGAATTTTTAGATAATATCTTAGTGCAGTACCAAGGAGGATTTTTTTTTATCAAATTACGAAATCACGCGTGCGAAGCTGCGAGTTATCAGCTAGTTTGTGGTCCATATGTGCTCCTGTAATCAGACCTTACTGGATGGTGTTGCCAATTCTACGGGTATTGTTCCAAGTAATAATTCATTAACCGGGCGAGGTGGCCGTGCGGTTAGGGGCGCGCGGCTGGGAGCTTGCATCCGGGAGATAGCGGGTTCGGGCCCCACTGTCGGTAGCCCTGAAGATGGTTTTCCTTGGTTTACCATTTTCACACCAGGCAAATGCTGGGGCTGTACCTTAATTAAGGCCACGGCCGCTTCCATCCAACTCCTAGGCCTTTCCTATCCTATCGTCGCCATAAGACCTATCTGTGTCGTTGCGACGTAAAGCCACTAGCGAAAAAAGGACTTCAGTATCCAGCGCGATATTATCATGTGGTTATTAAAATTATTTCAGAAAATACGATACTGGGTGGAAATCTTCCGAATTACTGTAGGCTATCCTCCATCCTCACCTTTTAGACATAAGTTATCAGGTAGAAATATTATCCATTGCACTTCAGTTCTAAACGTAAGTTGATTTTTCCTTCGGTTGCAATAGATTTTTAAGGGAAGCTTGGTGCAGATAACATATTGTTTGAAAAGAGGTTTTTAACGTGGCAGTGGAACGAGTCCCTCGCATGTTGGCAGTTGGGCGGGGGAGAAAGGGGGAAAAGGAAGTATAGATAAAAAGCGCAAATTATGGGAGTCTATCTTCTAATGTTGATTGTAGGTCTATTTAATGTTACGGTAACCTTTAAATATTTCAACAGGGTGACTTGGCCGTGCAGTTAGGTGCGCGCAACTGTAAGCTTGCATCCGGGAGATAGTGGGATCGAACCCCACTGTCGGCAGCACTGAAGATGGTTTTCCCATTTTCACACCACGTAAATTCTGGGGCTGTACCTTAATTAAGGCCACGGTCGCTTCCTTCCCACTCCTAGCCTTTTCCTATCCCATCGTCTCCATAAGACCTGTCTTTGTCTTTGCGACGTAAAGCCAGTTATTAAAAAATCAGCCTGTCGAACTCAAATAAAATATTACAAGCCACTAGTACATACCTGCAATACAAAGGAAACAGTCAGATATTATTTATATCTCGTGTCCGACAGACTGAAAACTTAAAGTTGATATTAACTGTGTCGACAATGAAAAGCATGGCTTTCGTACTAACGCATTTAATTTTAAGTAACTTAATCAACATTATGGCATAGACTACTGTATTTATAAACATCTTCCGAAATTTTTGAGTCCTATCTTCCGAAATATTAATTTTGGATCTGATCCCGCGGGCTTTCAACTGGTGAAGACTAGTGTGAGTTACCGTTGTGTAGTGTCAGTGTGTCATTTGTATATGTACGGGCTTCGAAATGTAAATAGTAATCGTGTCTGTCAGCTGCGTTTTCATATAGATTTATTTTTGATCAGGCAAGGTAATCATGAACTCGGTGGATTCAGTAGATTTGAACGTGATAGGTACATTTACTTACCAACTGCGCATTTGGGTGAGTGGCAAGAATTTTACTTAATACGTTAATGTAATTGTTAAATTTTGTGAACATCCAATTTTCTATTTGCCGATTCGCCACTGATTGCTATGCTCTTTATTACTATGTAAACTGAAAAATTAAAAAGTAGTTTAAACCAATTTGCGTCTTTACTAATGCCAAATACGGATTATAAAAGCGACACAATTTCCAAAGTTACTTTTTTTATTCTACCTAATAACTAATTCACAAACTATCATATTGTTTCTTGATATGATAAATTGTATCCCTTTTCGACATTTTTATTACAGAGCTTAGGCCTAATCTTTGAAAAGTTGTATTTAGGTCTGTTCAAAATTATTTACGATACATAACCTGCAAATACACGAGCAATGCCCTTCCAATTAATCAATTTCGCTAGGTATCAACAGTTGTTTATATCGCCTTCTCCATCAACTATTTCATATATTTCGTCTTCTTTAGCATTTTGCGCACCTACAATCATAGATTATATATTCCATTCTGCATCGCATTCTTGATTCGTGAAAAATACAACGTAAACCGCTAGCAACAGAACATACAGCTACATATCCCCACGACCATGTAGCTATAACCAAGCCTATCAAAATTGCGGCAGGGATTTTAATTGATCTTATCCTCGACCCCGTAGAAACTACGGGCTTTTGTTGGACAGTTTCGAAGGAATAGAAGAGCCCATAGAATTTACGGGCATGGAAGCTAGGGTGTTAAGTGACTACTGATACCGTGATGATATTCGTGGAACCTTTACTTCTACCGTGAATCTGAACGACTGCGGCGTGATATTTATTTAAAAAATCACACAGGTATTGGTCACGATTCGAGTCGTGGCTGTCTTAATGAAAATCCATTGATGATGTCACTCAACTATCTCGCCCTCCTAGTGAATGCGAGGTAAAAAAATATTTTTTCTATCCGTTTTACATCGCACCGCAACGGACAGGTCTTAAGGCAATGATGGTATATGGTAGGGCTGGGACTGAAAAGGATGCGACCGTAGCCTAAGGAACAGCCCCTTCATTTGCCAGGTGTGAAAATGGGAAACCAAGGAAAAACATGTTAATGGCTGCCGACTGTGGGTTTCAAACCCACCGTACCTCGACTGCAAGCTACTAGCTGCACAACCTGAAACGCATAACTAACCCGCTAGGTTATTATTATTATTATTATTATTATTATTATTATTATTATTATTATTATTATTATTATTATTATTATTATTATTATTATTATTATTATTATTATTATGTGCGTATGGACCCAATGGATCACGAAAAGCTCTAACGATTCTATTTTCTGAGTTGCCAAACAGCTCTCATCCTTTCTCCGTGGATCCTTTTTCGTTCTTCTGTCCACTTTGCTCCAGTCTTCTTTTTCACTTCGTTCTCTGGTTGCACTTTCCATCCATCAATTTTTTTCCTGTAGAGGTTTCTGTCCGCGGTGTCAGTTGAGTCCATGTGCGCATTTTCCAGATCCTTCTTCACTTCCAGTACCCATGGAATATTTTTTAAATGTTCTATGTAGGTGAGAATCTTGTGTGTCAGTCTACTTGTCGGCAGTCTGCGAACGTGCCCATAAAATTTCAGACGTCTTTTGCGGATGTCTGCTGCAATGTTGGAAAGCTCTTCTGTCACTTTGCGTGACCTCAGTCTATATCCATTTTCTGTTTTTCGGGGTCCGGGAATTTTCCTCAGGATTCTTCTTTCTTCTTTTAAAATGTTTTCTAGGTCACCTTTCCCATTTAGTGTATGGGTCTCACCGGCATATAAGACTTCGGGCTTGATTACTGTATTATAGTGTCTGATCTTTGCATGGCGGGACAAGCACTTTTTATTGTATATGTTGTGAACCCTACCGTAGGCTTTCCGAAATTTTTGTAGGCGAGTTTTCTGGGCAGCCTTCTCGCCTCCCGTTGGTTCAAGTATTTCTCCCAAGTACTTGAAGTGTGGTACTCGGCTGATTTGCCCATATGTCGTGTTCAAATATTGGATGTCAAGTTTTGAACAGAAGAACTTGGTCTTTTTGAAGGAAATTTGTAGACCAACCTTTCCAGCACATTCACTAAGGGTTTCAATTTGTTTAACGGCTGTGACTACATCATCTGTCAGTATGGTAAGGTCATCTGCAAAAGCGAAGCATGATATCTCAATACCGTCTTTGGGTCGTTCTAGTCGTATGGGGCGCCAGTATCCCATGTCTTTCAATGCCTTCTCCCTATCGCGGATAACTTTGTCTAGGACGAGGTTGAAAAGAAGCGGAGATAAGCCGTCACCTTGTCGGACGCCAGTTTTATTTGGGAATGGTTCAGAGATCTCCCCCATGAATTTAACTTTGGAGATAGTGTCAGTGAGTGTTGCCTTGATGAGGTTGAGGGTCTTGGAATCAAGCCCCAGTTCCTCAAGAATAACGAAGAGAGACTGTCGATCAACCGAGTCGTACGCTTTCCTGAAGTCAACAAAAATGCAGATGACCGGTTTGTTCCTCAATACTTTGTATTTAAGAGTTGCCTTCAAGTTGAATATTTGATCTGCACTCGAGCGACCAGGGCGGAAGCCTGCTTGATATTCGCCAATACGTTTTACAAGTTGTTCCTGCGTTCTCTTCAAAAGGCAAGCTGAAAGAATTTTGTATGTCACTTGAAGAAGAGAAATGCCCCTGTAATTGTTCACGTCAGTCTTATCTCCCTTTTTGTGTAATGGGTGGATGAGGGCACACTTCCAATCCTGAGGTAATTTCTCCGATTGCCAGATATCTGTAACGATTTGAGTGAGTTCCTTGAGGGAGTAAGGTCCAAGATTTTTCAGAAGTTCCGCAATGATGCCATCTTCTCCGGAGGTCCTATTGTTTTTAAGTTTCAGTATGTGGCCGCGAATTTCTTCCTCTGTCGGTGGTGGAGATTCTGGGAAAGTGTGCCTTGGGGGTTCTTGATGGAATCTTGTAAGGGGCTCTGGACAGTTGAGGGGATCAGCGAAGTAAAGTGCTAGTTCCTGACAATTTTCCTGATTACTGAGTGCAAGTTTTCCATCTGATCTTTTGAAAGCCAGGTTTTGAGGAGCATACCCACGGACTTGTCCTCCGAATTCCCTGTAGAAATCTCGTACGTTGTAGTTACGAAAGTTATCTTCAATCGAGTCCAGTTGTTGCTTCAAGTGTTTTCTCTTGACCTGCCTGATGATTTTAGCTACTCGTTTTCTGGTTTCATTGAAATATGTTTGGTTTTCTGGTGATTTCTTGCTGTTGTATTTCTTTAATGCTTCTCTTCGTTCCTTCAAGGCACGTTCACATTCAGAATTCCACCAAGGGTGTTTAGTATTCTTTTTCAGGGGAATTTGCTCTCGAGCTTTCTGGATGATTTTGTTGCGGAATTTCTCCCAGGTGCCTGCATGTTCCCTTTCCCACACTTCTTGCAGATTAGTGTTTCCAATCTGTGTCGTGTCAAACTTCGGTATGTGTGACCTCTTATGATGAATTTTCTTCGATGTGAATTTTACCTTTATTCTCACTAGGTAGTGATCGGAATCGACGTTTGCTCCTCGGCGTACCTGTACATCGTGTACCTCTCTCTGCATGGGATGAGATATGGCAATGTGATCGATTTGAAATTCACCGATCCCTGGAACGGGAGACCTCCAGGTTTTCTGTTTCCGTGGAAATCTATATATATAAAATAACTTGTCCTGACTGACTGACTGACTGATTCATCATCGCCGAGACAAAACTACTGGACATTAAGAAATAAAATTTTGGGGATACATTCATATTAACATGTAGGTGCTCGCTAAGGGAGGATTCTTGGATATCCCGTCGCTAAGGGGGTGAAAAGGGGGGTGAAATTTTAAAATGAGTGTTTCTATATCTCAAAACTTTATAAAAGTTTACAGATGTAAAAATTGGTATTTAGAATCTTCTTTAAAAATAAGGAAATACATATTTTTTTGTTTTCAGAAAATCCCAATTGGAGGGGTGAAAAAGGGTGAGAAAAGGGTTGAATACCTTTAATCAGGATACCGATACTTATATCTCAGAAACTGAACGTATTACAGACCTGAAAATTTGTACATTTGATCTTCCTTAAAAATAATGAAACACGTATTTTTTTGTTTTTGGAAAATCCAAATAAAGGGAGGGTGAAAATGGGGGTTGTATCTATATTTCATAACTTTGAAAGTTTACAGATGTAAAAATTGGTATTTAGAATCTTCGTTAAAAATAAAGAAACCCGCATTTTTTTGTTTTCGGAAAGTCCCAATAGGAGGGGTGTAAACGGGTGAAAAAGGGGTTGAATGCCTTTAATGAGGATACTTATATCTCAGAAACTGAAGATATTCCAGACCTGAAAACTGGTGTTTGGGATCTATTTTAAAAATAAAGAAACACGTATTTTTGTTTTTGGAAAATCCAATTATGGGGGGGGTGAAAAGGGGGTGAATTTTTAAAATGAGTGTATCTATATCTCAAAATTTTGAAAGTTTATGGATGTAAAAATAGGTATTTAGAATCTCCTTTAAAAATAAAGAAACACGTATTTTTTTGTTTTCGGAAAATCACAATAGGAAGGGTGGAAAAGGGTGAAAAATGGGTTGAATGCCTTTAAATGAGGCTACTTATATTTCAGAACCTGAAGATATTACACACCTGAAAATTGGTATTTGGAATCTACTTTAAAAATAAAGAAACAGGTATTTTTTCGTTTTTGGAAAATACAAATATTGGGGGGGGGGGATGAAAAGGGGTATGAATTTTTAAATTGAGTGTATCTACATCTTAAAAATTGAAAAGTTTACTGATGTAAAAATTGGTATTTAGAATCTCCTTAAAAAGTAAAAAACGTGTTTTTTTTTCCAAAAATCCCAATAGGAGGGGGTGAGAAAGGGGTTGAACGCCTTTAATGAGG
This sequence comes from Anabrus simplex, assembly GCF_040414725.1. Taxonomy (NCBI): domain Eukaryota; kingdom Metazoa; phylum Arthropoda; class Insecta; order Orthoptera; family Tettigoniidae; genus Anabrus; species Anabrus simplex. Next base: position 945,571,275 of record NC_090266.1, on the reverse strand, counting down.
ATACTTATATCTCAGTAACTGAAGATATTCCAGACCTGAAAATTGGTATTTGGGAACTCTTTTAAAAATAAAGAAACAATTTTTTTTTGCTTTTGGAAAATCCAAATAGTGGGGGTGAAAAGGGGGTGGAATTTTAAAATTACTGTATCTATATCTCAACACTTTAAAATTTTGCAGATGTAAAAATTGATATTTAGAATCTCCGTTAAAAATAAAGGACCACGTATTTTTTTGTTTTCTGTAAATCCCAATAGGAGCGGTGTAAAAGGTTGAATAATGGGTTGAATGCCTTTAATGAGGATACATATATCTCAGAAACTGAAGATATTACAGAACTGAAAATTTGTATATGGGGTCTTCTTTAAAAAAGAAAAGAAACACGTATTTTTATTTGTTTTTGGAAAATTCAATTAATGGTGGTTAAACAGGAGTAAGAAATCGGGGTGATTTTTTTGAAGGACTATATCTACAGAATACCTGAGAAACGTAAAATGTTACAGACGTAAAATGTGGTATTTGGAATCTCCTGTAAATGTAAAGAAACTTAGGTGATTTTTTTTGGAACCTTCACTTATGAGGAACTAAAAAGGGGGTGATATTTTAAAATGAGAATTTCTACAGTATATCTAAAAAAACTTAACATGTTACAAAAGTGAAAAATGGTATTTTTTTATCTCTATTAAAAATCAAGAAACGTGTATTTTTAGTTTTCCGAAATACCACTTGGGTGGAGGGGCGGGGGGGTAAAAGTGACTGAAAATGTTGTTGAATTCTTTTAATTAGGATACTGATATCTCAAAAATGAAGACGTTACAGATGTGAAATTTGATATTTGGAATCTGCTTTAAAAACAAAGAAAAACGCGTTTGGGGGGGGGGGGAATCATCTTGGGGGGCGGGAGTGAAAAGGAGTTGAATTCCATTCACGAGGACACATAAATCAAAAACTGAAGAATTTAGAGTTGTGATAATTGGTATTTAGAAGATCCTTTACTATTAAAGAAACATTTTTTTTGCCGGAAAATTCACTTACGGGGGGAGGGGGACGGATTGTGAAAGGAAGTGAAAAAAGTGAACTATTTTTATGGGGATACTTATATCTCAAAACCGAAGGTAATAGACGCGAACATTTATGTTTTGAATCTCCTTTATACATAAAGAAACATGCCTTCTTTTAAACTTTGTGGGGTGGGGGTAAATAAAATTAACGGCGGTGGGGTGTAAAAGGAGGTGAGACCAATTGATTTTACTGTTCATAATGTACTTATAAGGAGCCTCCGTTGCGCAGGCGGCAGCGCGCCGGCCTCTCACAGCTGGGTTCCGTGGTTCAAATCCCGGTCACTCAATGTGACATTCGTGCTGGACAAAACGGAGGAGGGACAGGCTTCTCGCCGGATACTCCCGTTTTCCCTGTCATCATTCAATTCGGCAACACTGTCCAATATTTCATTTCATTTGTCATTCATCGATCATTGGCCCAGAGGAGTGCTTCGGCAGCCGGCACAATTCCTATTGTCGCCAGTAGATGGGGCTGTATTCATTCCATTCCTGACCCTGTCGAATGACTGGAAACAGGCTATAGATTTTCGATGTACTTATTCTGTTCATAAACCGATCATTTTTAATCTTTCCTGGGTTCGTTTTCAAGAGCCATCTTTTTCTTCGCAGAACGTTCTTAGATTACAGTAGATTCTCCTGGCATATAAATAAAAATTTAAACACCTCTGAAATTAACGATAGGAATGAGATTTACCGTCAAATTGTTCACCTCCATAATAAGGTCAATAACGCACAGAAGAATGTAATTCGTATCGCCAGAAATCCCGCACACTTGCCTACGCGCGACAATGTTCCTGGTCACATTTCCAACAATGACAATGGCAGCAGATGTAATTTACCGCCAAGTAGCGGTCTTGCATCTTGCTGTGGGGTCCAGAACATCTATAATAATAATAATAATAATAATAATAATAATAATAATAATAATAATAATAATAATAATAATAATAATAATAATAATAATAATAATAATAATAATGTTCTGGACCGTCGTCAAATGTGCGGACCGCGCTGGAAACGGGTCCTGGACGGGTAATGACTAAGAATGCAGTCCTGCCGCGGGTTCAGTACCGCCAAGGCACCCAAGACGACACCACGCCGGATCTCCTGAAGGATTTGATCCATATTAAAAATGCTTATAGGAAGAGATGGCAAAGATTTAGGGACCCAACTGACCGGGTGGAATACCTGGACCTAGCCCGGCAAGTACGAAATCGATTGCTGGAAAGAAAGATTGAAAATGGGAGGAAACTTGCCGTAATCTATTAGAAAACGAGTCAGATCGCGAATTTTGGCGGATTCTCGCAGGAAACGAGTCGGATCGTGAATTTCGGCGGATTATGTATCTAAAACCATAAGTATTCAATTATAATTTTCAGTATAATACCGTAGCGAAGCGCGGGTATCTTGCTAGTTTTCTCAGAGAAGTTGACATGATTTTAAGATTGTTTTGTTGACACAGTTCAATGAGTCTCAACCCGTTTTTGTTAGTGAATCTGTGAGCAGGGAATTTGCCAACAGTTTTCTGGTGTTCTTTTTCTTTACCAATTTGTGCGTTAAAGTCGCCCAGCAAAATTTTTGTATCCTCTTTTGGAATCTTCGCCATGATTTTCTCAAGTTTAGCCCAGACTGCATCAGTTTTTTGCGGTTCTTTCTTATAGTCAGCGTTAGTGGGTGCATGTACGTTCACTATTGCATATTTCTTGTTAGCACATTGGATTCGCATTGTCATGAGCCGTTTGCTTATGGGAGTGACGTCTTTTATTGAGCCTACTATACTTTTATGTACCATGAAGGCCATTCCTAGTAAGGGAGTTCCCTTACCAACTCTCCTGTCCGTTTTACTCTTGAAGATCCGGTAGTTTCCATAATCATTTGTGTCCTCATCAGTGAATCTTGTTTCCTGCAGGGCAAGTATCTGGATTTTCTGTTGATCTAGTTCTGTCACAAGATTGTGCAATTTACCGGGTTGGATTAATGTATTTACATTCAACATGCCAATGTATGTGAAGGTTTTGGATGTTAGTTTGCCAGAGAACTCAGACTTTCTCTGTGTTCGTGATTGCCTGGGTTCCCCAGATTCCGAATACCCAGTAGCCGCCTCATGACGGGTGGATTGGTTTCCACCTGGGGTAATGCTGATTTTACTCTCACGAATCATCATAGCTTGTAATCAAAGATTGGTCCAGTGTTTCCACTGGGGAATTAGGACCAGGGATTGCTAGTTCCTGGAACGTAACTATACAGCCGTACCTACTAGGTAAACAGACGCTGACCACTTCGCCGCTCGATCCGAGTCAGACGCGAGGTGGATTTTATTTTTGGTTCTTCCGCCCTCTCAGCCATTGAGACATATGTCCTCTTCTGCCATCGAAGCCGTTGACCACAGTTCTAGTTTCCTCAGTTGATCCGCGAGTGCTTATTTTACTACGTCGTATTCACACTTGTCCTGTACATCTACAGGAGACTTCCCCTATTAGCCATTGGGACGCGCCGTGTCGGGGTTGAGGGGCCCATCCCAGTGTCTCACGCAGGGTTATGCTTAGTTCGTACTCAGTTCGGAACTAAACCCCCACGTGAGCTGACCAGGTAATAATGTATTATGCTGTCCAATACATATGCATCAAATACATATGCATCACATTGCCAGTCTTAAGAATGGCTACAATAGTGGCCGGCAGTGTGACCTTGGCAACGCTGATAGTAAAAGGAATATAGCATATCTTATTCGTAGTTTCTATGGAATTGATGACAACAGAAACAAAATGAGTGCAGTTATGTCAACTCTAGATCGTGTTATCTATGGAATAATTGTCGTATTTTCCAAGGTGCCGGACATTTACATCATGAAATTCATATTAAATATTAATCAAAAACCCTGTTATACAACAACAAAATCACAAGATAACACCACAAGTAGAACCACTATTATTCCTCGGAAGCCATAAAGGAAGTACAGATCTTCTGTATTAGCCGACAAATGACGCAGCACCATTACACATGATATTATTATTATTATTATTATTATTATTATTATTATTATTATTATTATTATTATTATTATTATTATTATTATTATTATTATTATGCATCCGTGATTCAGGCGGCAGCATGCCAGCCTCTCACCGCTGGGTTCTGCGGTTCAAATCCCGGTCAGTCCATGTGAGATTTGTGCCAGACAAAGCGGAGGTGGGATAGGTTTTTCTCCGGGTACTCCGGTATTACCTTTCATCTTTCATTCCAGCAACACTCTCCAATATAATTTCATTTCATTCCATCTGTCAATCATCAATCATTACCCCAGAGGAGTGCGACAGGCATCGGCAGCCGGCACAGTTCCTATCCTCGCCACTAGATGGGGGCTCCGTTCATTCAATTCCTGACCCGGTTGGAACTGGAAAAAGGCTGTGAATTATTATTATTATTATTATTATTATTATTATTATTATTATTATTATTATTATTATTATTATTATTATTATTATTATTATTATTATTATTATTATTATTAATTCTGTAATAGTGCCTTATGACATGTCCCACAGTATTTAACTGAATCCAGGGTGTAAATATCTGCCAATACACAAGTCCATAGACATAACAGTAACACAGGCCCTGACAGTTTATAATAATAATAATAATAATAATAATAATAATAATAATAATAATAATAATAATAATGTGTTTACGTCCCACTAACGACATTTTTGACGGTTTTTGGAAACGCCGAGGTGCTGAAATTTTGTCCCACGGGATTTCTTTCACGTTCCGGTAAATCTACCTACAAAGGGGGAGGGGGTGACATATTTGAGCAGCTTCAAATACCACCGAACTGAATCATGATCGAACCTGTCAACTTGGTCTCAGAAAGCCAGCGCCTTAACCGGACAATTTATACAAACGTCACGGGCTTGAAGAGAAGAGAAGAGAAGAGAAGAGAAGAGAAGAGAAGAGAAGAGAAGAGAAACGACCGTTGCCTTCGCTCTTTGCCTTTTTCGGATCCTTATTTTCTTCAAACGCTGCACGAAATCTCGCTTCATCTCATATATCTGTGTTTCGAACTTTGTTGCCAAATGTGGTAGTACCGAAAAAAGATATTAAGCATCTTAACTGAAACAAATGAAACACTATTGTCAACAATAAAGCTTTGTTATGGCAATATCCTTAAGTTCACCTCTCTAACTTATCAGATATGACTATAGCTCCTCATGTGGAACTTCTATCCTTAAATGCACAATGCCATTACACTTCTTCTGCGGTCCTCTTTATCGCTGATTGAGCAGGGTACGACGTGATCAGCTGACTCGCGGCAGTTTTACTGTCGCAAGCGAAGCAGCAAAACGCTGGGTTTCTCTCCTTTGTTGCACAGTTTGTGGAGAGCACGCCGAGTGCTCGCTGTTCTCCAGAATTACTCAATCAGGACATCGGTCTAGTGAGCAGGTGATTATTTATTATTATTGTTATTCATAATACTGTTATTGGTTTTACGTCCCACCAACTACATTTTTGTGGTTTTTTTTTTTGCTAGTTGCTTTACGTCGCACCGACACAGATAGGTCTTATGGCGACGATGGGACAAGAAAGGGCTAGGAGTGGGAAGGAAGCGGCCGTGGCCTTGATTAAGGTACAGCCCCAGCATTTGCCTGGTGTGAAAATGGGAAACCACGGAAAACCATTTTCAGGGCAGCCGACAGTGGGGTTCGAACCTACTATCTCCCGAATACTGGATACTGGCCGCACTTAAGCGACTGCAGCTATCGAGCTCGGTCATTTTTGTGGTTTTGGGAGACGCTGAGATGCCAGGATGTTGCTTGTCCCGCAAGAGTTTCTTCTACGTGCCAATATGTCTACCGACAACGAATCTGCTACGTTGGGTTTAGAAGGCCAATGCTCCACCGCCTGAGCTATTCATTCCGGCACACTTTGATGAGAAGCCAGCAATGATATTAGACAGCTGTCACGTCCTTCCATCTCACTTTTTGAGCGCGCTGTTGAGAGTTATTACACTAATTTTGCTATTTGCTTTACGTCGCACCGACACAGATAGGTCTTATGGCGACGATGGGATAGGAATGGCCTATGAAGTGTAAGGAAGCGGCCGTGGCTTTAATTAAGGTACAGCCCCGGCATTTGCCTGGTGTGAAAATGGGAAACCACGGAAAACCATCTTTAGGGCTGCCGACAGTGGGGCTCGAACCCACTATCTCCCGATTACTGGATACTGGCCGCACTTAAGCACTGCAGCTATCGAGCTCGGTGAGTTATTACACTATGCTGCTTAAATATATCTTAAACACTACAGATAATAAGTGCTCTAGAAACTCTCTTTTATTACTAAATATATTCCAAGAGATTTTATGATGGAACCTATACCCACCGTTCAAAGTAGCTTCGGAGGATGTCCTAGTGTTAGAAGTAGTGGTGGCTCGGGATCTCATCGAGAGCGGGCTACATCTAACATTGAACTTCCAATTTCCTTCAATAAACTCTCTCGGCAATGGCAAAATTGTTTACATTTCTGTGCCGACTGTCGACATCTGCTTCACAGTCCGAGAAATTAAATGCTATTTGTTCCACTTCCCTTCAGTTTATCATCACTCTTCACAGGTACTGGAGCGCCAGAATATTTGCCTTAAGAACAAGATGTTCTATAACTTCGCTGTAAATCTACTTATGATCTTAATTACCACCGACCTCAGTGACACAGTCGGTTAGATTAGGTTCTTCTTAACATACTTGTAAAACTGCGTAGCCACGGAACCTGTAGTTTTTACGTGGAATCTAAACGACATAGAAGTGACTTTTAAATTTAAAAATCCCAATGTGAATTGGCCTGGAATCAAACCGCGACCGCCTTAGCCATAACGCCCATTTTGGTTAATCGTTGACCTTCTGTCTCCTTGACAGATGGGGGGGGGGGTGGTTTCGATCCTGGCAGAGATCGATGGCATTTGAGGGTGTTAAAATGTGGCAGCTCAATGTTCTTGATATCCAGCAGGTTAAAGAAATCTTGCGCGACAAAATTCTGGCACATCGATGTGTCTTAAAATCTACACCAATTGAAAGGATATTAAGCCATTATTATTATTATTATTATTATTATTATTATTATTATTATTATTATTATTATTATTATTATTATTATTATTGCGTTCCGGCCTTCTAAGGACCGCGTTACAATTTCAATTCTTCCTCCTTAGTTCTTTCCTTTTCTTCCAGGATTATTTCATTGTTTCACTGTGCTTCTTTTTCCTGTCTTCAGTCCACTTTGTGCCTGTTTTCTTTTCCTTCCTCCCTTGGAATCCTTCCATTTGTAAGACTTTCTTCCTAAAAATCTTTCTTTCCAATAATTCTTCTTCTCGTATGTTGCTCCTTTCCAGGTCTTTGTTGAATTCTTGAATCCAGGTGGTAGTTGATTTCTTTTCCCAAAGGTACTTGAAGATTCGTTTAGTTAGTCTGTTGTTATCCATTCTGTAAACGTGTCCAAGAAATAGCAATCTCCTTTTTCTTATTGTTTCTGATATGTTTTCTATGTTCTGGTAAATTTCATTGTTACTTCTTAATTTCCAAAACTCAGCAATTCTTAAAGGACCTAATATTTTCCTTACAATTCTTCTTTCTAATATTTCTAATTTATCGAGCTTGTAGTTCAGTGCTAGACATTCGCTGGCATAAAGGCAATCTGGTTTCACTACTTTGTTGTAGTGCTTTATTCTAAGTTTTCTTGATAAGCACTTTTTGTTATAAGTATTCTTAGTTATACCGTAAGCTCTTTCCATCTTTTGTATCCTCTCCTCTATAGCAGATTTTTCTAAACCATTTTCTTGAATTGTCTCACCCAAATATTTGAATTTCTTTACCTTTTCTATTTGACCAATATCCGTTACTAAAAACTTTGGGGCACTTTTTATATTCGTCAAAAATTTTGTTTTCTCGGCAGAGATTCTCAAGCCTGTCATGTTGGCTGTCTTTTCAAGGAGATTGATTTGCATTGCTGCATCTGTAAGGCTTTCTGAAAGTATGGCAAAATCATCTGCAAATACTAGGCAATTTATTGCAACACCTTTGTTCTTCTTCCCCAGCATGAATGGCAATATTTTGGATTCTTTCAGTTTTTCATTCCAAATTCTTACAATTTTCTCCATGACACAATTGAAAAGGAGTGGAGATAGACCATCGCCCTGCCTGACACCTGTTTTTATTTTGAAAGGTCGAGATATTTCAGCCATAAATTTTACTTTCGAGATAATGTCTGTAAGTGTTTCACGAATTAGGTTTGCCAATTTAGTTTTAACTCCAAATTCCCGGATTACTTTATCTAGGGTTTCCCTATCAACAGAGTCAAAAGCTTTTTTAAAGTCAATAAATGTTACAACTATGTCTTTGGAGTTTATTAATCTGTGTCGAATTATAGATTTCAGGTTGAAAATCTGTTCAGAGTAAGATCTTCCCTGTCTAAATCCACCTTGATATTCACGCAATTGACTGTCCAGTGTCGATTTAACTTTGTTTAGTAGTATTGTTGAAAATATCTTGTAAGCAACTGGCAAATTATTATTATTATTATTATTATTATTATTATTATTATTATTATTATTATTATTATTATTATTATTATTATTACTACTACTATGTCCGCCTCCATAGCGTGACGTTTGGCATTATTAGCTGCCGTCCCCGGGGGCCCGGGTTCGATTGCTGGTACTGCCAGAGATTTAAGAATGGCAGGAGGGCTGGTGTGTGGTTTAAATGGTACATGCAGCTCACCTCCGTTGGAGGTGTGCCTGAAAAGAGCTGCACCGCCTCGAGACCAGGACACAAGTTCAATTTATTATTATTATTATTATTATTATTATTATTATTATTATTATTATTATTATTATTATTATTATTATTATTATTTTATTATTATTATTATTATATAAGAGGTATAGAACTAAATGAGGCCACAACACTAGTTGCAAATTGAGGATTGTGGCGACGTTTAGTAAATTCACAGAGGCTTGCAGACTGAACGCTGAAAGGCATAACAGTCTATAATGATAATGTATGTATGTATGTATGTATGTATGTATGTATGTATGTATGTATGTATGTATGTATTATTATTATTATTATTATTATTATTATTATTATTATTATTATTATTATTATTATTATTATTATTATTTATCGAACCCTTGTCCCGATTCTCTACCGGATCGGGTATGAGGTGAGATGAATCTGTAATGACGCGGTTTTTTAATGACCGGATGCCCTTCCTGACGGCAACCACATTAGAGGAGTTAATGAAGTGAAATGAATGACGTGACATATAATAGTAGGAAGGGAGAGGGTGAAACCAGGTGCCGGTACATAGCCTACACCTGTCGAATAGCACCAAGGGGTCTGCTCAAGGCTTAACGTCGCCATCCGACGGACGAATTACTATCAGCAACGTCGTATGCACTCATTCCATGTGAGCAATGCGGATATGTTTGGAATTTAATCCAAGCTTTTAGATACGCAATCTAGCGACTAGAAATTGTATACGACCACCTCTACGCCGCCGGCCAACATTCTGATGGTGACATTTTTTTCTACCAACGGGACTTGAACCGGCTAACCATGATGTCAGGCAGTTTATACTTCAACGCCTTAACGACCGTGGTCACCAGGCGGGCTATTATTGTTGGCTTTACGTCCCACTATCTACTTTTACGATTTTCGGAGGCGTAGAGGTGCTGGAATTTAGTCTCTCAGCAGTTCTTTTATGTGCCAGTAAATCTACTGACACGAGGCTGACGTATTTGAGCACTTTCAAATATCACCGGACTGAGCCAGGATGGAACCTGCCAAGTTGGGGTCGGAAGGCCAGCGCCTCAACCGTCTGAGCCCCTCAGCCCGATTATTATTATTATTATTATTATTATTATTATTATTATTATTATTATTATTATTATTATTATTATTATTATTATTAAAGGATTAAAGTCTAGTTCTTATTCTAATTTTATACATTCGGTCTCCGTTACCACATTAATACCGATTTTTATCTTCTGATAAGTGCCACCAGATGCCGATGGCAGATAACTACACAGTTAGGTGGCATTTAACTCATTAATATTTTTATCTGTCTGCCTCTGTGGTGTAGTGATTAGCGTGATTATCTGCCACCCCCAGGAGGCCCGGGTTCGATTCCCAGCTCTGCCACGAAATTTGAAAAGTGGTACGAGGCCTGGAACGGGGTCCACTCAGCCTCGGGAGGTCAACTGAGTAGAGGTCGGTTCGATTCCCACCTCAGTCATCCTGGAAGTGGTTTTCCGTGGTTTTCCCCCACTTCTCCTCGAGGCAAATGCTGGGATTGATACCTAACTGCTGAGGCCGCCTGGGCGAGGTACTGGTCATTCTCCACAGCTGTATCCCCCGACCCAGAGTCTGAAGCTCCAGGACACTGCCCTTGAGGCGGTAGAGGGGCGATCCCTCGCTGAGTCCGAGGGAAAAACTGACATTGGAGGGTAAACAGATGAGGAAGAAGAAGAAGATATTTTTATATTTCTATTGCAAAAAAAAATCAAATTGTTGAGGGCCATAATCTTGTCCAGATCTAGCAACACATTGACATTTAGGAACTTGACTCAAGAACATGCGTTGTGTACTGAGAAGGTATGGGCTATGCGTAATTAGTTGGTTTATTTTAAGTTTTATAGATATGACAATCATCAGCTCCGCTTATTTACTGCATATAATGGAAATTATCTTACATGATGTTTAGTGTTATTTCTATTGTTATCTGTTTTACGTTGCACACAGACAATTTTTATGGCGACGATGTTGTACGGAAGAGCTAGGATTGGAATGGAAGCGACCATGGCCTTAATTAAGGTACAGCCCCAGCATTTGCCTGGTGCGAACATGGGAAACAACAGGAAAGCATTTTTAATTTTTAGAGCTGCCGATAACGGGACTCGATCCCACTATCTCACGAATGCAAGCTGGCAGCTATGTGACCTTTCCATGTAGCCAGGCTTAGACGGTTGAGGCGCTGGCCTTCTGACTCCAACTTGGCTGGTTCGATCCTGGCTCAGTCCGGTAGAATTTGAAGGTGCTCAAATACGTCAGCCTCGTGTCGGTAGATTTACTGACAAGTAAAAGAACTCCTGCGGGATTAAATTCCGGCACCTCGGCGTCTCAGAAACCCCTAAAAGTAGTTAGTGGGACGTAAAGCAAATAGTATAATAATTATTATTAAACCATGTAGCCAACTCGCTCGGTGATTTCTATTATTGCTGTGTCTATTGTAGTAGGTTTATTTGCATTATTTGGACCTGGTGTTGGGCAAAATGTGACGGTGGACTTGAAAAATTACTTTAACTTATTCCAGTATTTAAGTGGAGAAGAAATGAAAAACAACGGAAACCCATTCCATGAACTATATCACTTTCCGGGTCTAGAAGTAGCCTTCACTGGCTGGTGTGAGGAAACGGTTCACTAACCTGTGTTATTGTGATGTCTGTTTGTTGCTCTCATGACTTGTGGTTTGTAATTGGATAGGTGACCAGAGATATAACAACTCAACTATATCTATTTGTCCTATTTTGAAGCGAGTTTTATTATACTCAGCTATCAATGTAGGCCTACGTGATTTGAACAAAAAAGGACTGGGAAGGAAGCGGCCGTGGCCTTAATGAAGGTACAGCCACGGCATTTGCCTGGTGTGAAAATGGGAAACCACGGAAAACCATCTTCAGGGCTGTCGACAGTGGGGTTCGAACCCACTATCTCCCGAATACTGGATAGTGGCCACACTTAATTAAGCGACAGCAGCTATCGAGCTCGGTAAAATATAATTCAGTCCCAATCTTTTGCCTGTATTTGGTTTCATATCGCCTTTCGTTTGATAATGGATTTCTCTAGTACGTGCCTTGAATATTATAACTCCAGTAACAAAAACTCATTCAGATGCGTCCTAAATCACTTACTGGACCCTATTTAGCTGTAGGGTCCTACCCCAAAATAGCAGTAGAGACTACTCCCACTGTCAAAAGCAGCATCGATAAGCACATATTTAGTTTTAAATAATGTTATTGGCTTTACGTCCCGCTAACTTCTTTTACGGTTTTCGGAGACGCTAAGGTGCCGGAATTTAGTCCCACAGGGGTTTTTACGTGCCAGTAAATCTACGGACACGAGGCTGACGTATTTGAGCACCTTCAAATTCCACCGGACTGAGCCAGGATCGAACCTCCAAGTTGGGGTCAGAAGGCCAGCGCCTCAACCGTCTGAACCACTCAGCCCGGCAATTCAAATTTTAAGAAAGAGGTCGTGGACTTGAAAAAAAGGTGTTTATCTGGAGAAGAAATGGAAAACCCTGGAAGACCACTTCAAAGATGACCGACAGAGGATTCGATATCCCATATTTCCAAGGTCTACGAGTATTTCCCTTTCTGGCTAGTGGTATATCACACCAAGTTTCCCAGCTGGGTGCATGGAAACTGTTCGCTAGCCTTTGTCACTGTCATATCTTTTAAATGTATGATGAAATGGCGTATGGCTTTTAGTGCCGGTACTGACCGAGGACAAGTTCGGCTCGCCAGATGCAGGTCTTTCGATTTGACTCCCGTAGGCGACCTGCGTGTCGTGATGAAGATGAAATGATGATAAAGACGATACATATACCCAGTCCCCGTGCCAGGGAAATTAACCAGTTGTGGTTAAAATTCCCGACCCTCCCGGGAATCGAACCCTGGACCCCTGTGACCAACGGCCGGCACGCTGACCATTTAGCCATGGAGCCGGACAAATGTATGATTACCTATGGTCTATGTTCATTGAGTGCATGGGCTGTTGTTCACTCCGTTTATCCTAAAGATCGCACCCTGATACCTACATTGGCGTGAAAGAAGAAAAAGTCACACTTCCAAGAAAGAAAGAAAGAAAGAAAGAAAGAAAGAAAGAGAGTCGGGTTTATTCAAGAGTATATTCGTTCCTTCAAGCCTAAATTATATTATAACATTTTAAAATATCAGCTAAATGAACATTTAATTTTTTAAGGGAGTTATGTGCTCCCTGGCTGAAGGGTCAGTGTACAGGCCCTCGGTTCGGAGGGCTCCGTGTTCTGTTCCCAGCTGGGTCAAGGATTTTAACTGTATGGTTAATGAGTCTGCCAAAAATAAAAAAATAAAGGATGCTATACCTTGTCGTTTCACAAGTAATATATACAGTGGTTAATAAACCTACAGTGCTGGCTGCATGGTTTAACAGACCGAATACAATATATATATATTACAAAACACACACAAAAAAAATGCAGGTACCAAAACTTGAATTACCGATAATATTTTAGAGACCATCATCGTCTATTTCCCGTGTAGAAAAAAACAGAGTATTAAAACACTATATAAGATGTACTGTCAGGAAAAGAGATTGTATTGCTCCAGAAAATATCAACAAAACGCCGTTGTTATTTCGGTATTTGCCAGTACCGCTATAGGAAACCATACATCGTTAATACTGGTATTATGTCGTAATAGGACGTGCATACTGGTACGGACGTACATCAACGATATACCGGTATAATGCCGGTAAAAGCATCCAAGATTTAAAAAATAAAACCTGAATACTTAAGAAGTTCCGATAGACCTAGTCATTACGTTCACATGGTAAAGAAGTGGCCTTTCTGACCGGCTGCTTGTTGTTTTGTTGAAGAAAGCACAGACTGTGCATTCTGCTGTTTCGTTACGTTGTGGAAAGGGGTTATTCAAGAGTATATTCGTTCCTTCAAGCCTAAATTGTATTATAACATTTTAAAATATCAGCTAAATGAACATTTAATTTTTTAAGGGAGTTATGTGCTCCCTGGCTGAAGGGTCAGTGTACAGGCCCTCGGTTCGGAGGGCTCCGTGTTCTGTTCCCAGCTGGGTCAAGGATTTTAACTGTGTATGGTTAATGAGTCTGCCAAAAATAAAACAAGGTATAGCACCCTTTGCTGTAACGCGAGAGCCACTTGTTCGACAATTGTGAGTAGCTGTGGAGAGTTGTTCGGTCGTCTACCCATCCTCTTTTACATACGCTCGATGGAGATTTAGGCCCAAAGACCTGGGAGGCCATTAGAAAATTGTGGTTTCGTATGGAGCTTCCCTGGAGATTGCGTTTTGTGTAAACTCAGATATTGTTCTGCTGAAACACCCCACTTGCTACGTTTGCTATCAGATTCATCTGGAATAAACATACTGTATTGTCGAGTAGTCAACATGGCCCCCAACAATCACCATTTTCAGTTTCATATTAGACTCAGAGACCACAATGGCTGGTGTTCTTCTCGGTTAATACGGTCGGTTTCGACATGATTGCGACAATCGTTGTGACTAACATTAAAGGGTTATTCTTCACTGAATACGAAACTATGCCATTTGCCGGCCAAGCGCGATTTTTCCGACACCAGGCCAGCCTACCACGTCGACATTGTGGGTCAATGGAACACTTGCTGCCAGGCACGGGCTCGTAAGCCACCTGAACGCAAACAATTACCAATTTGTTATTTGTCACGTAACGTGAGATGCCACAGTTGCTCGAATTCCCATTGACATTGTTCGGGAATCCTTCTAGGCCATCTGAATGATGTGATGATCTTCCTGCACTCTTGTCTGTCAGGTTGGCCATGTGCTTACGAGGGGATATGTGCCGTCATTTGATCACTGCTCTCATGCAACTACCGTGGATACATGTCGGGTAACGCGTGCAGCTACATTCGTTACAGATAAACCATTGTCTCACACACCAATTATTATCTGAACCCTCTCAAACTCTAACAGTTGTTGGTTTCGTGCTCTTCCCTGCTGGCGAGGCATGTTGAGTGGAGATCACTTCTGAGACTGCAAGTTAACTAAGTCCACTGTGCTCCGTATACTGGAGGTGGTTCGTTCGCGACCAATCGCGCGAGGAGTGCCGTATCAACAATCCAATGGGCCTGCAAACGGTGTTGTGTATCTACCAGAACTCTAAAACACAAATGATCACTTTCTCCTTAACATTGCAATTTACATTTTGAGTAGTACGAGGACTGTAAATAAAGCAGTCCGGACATTCGCAGAAGAATGGACATGCGCAAATAGGATATGGGAGTGGTCAGGTGGCGCTGTTGTCGATGTGTAGTGTTCGTTTGACGGGCATCCATTTGGGAGTGTTGTTGCTGTGTGGCGTTGCAGTGAGGAGTGTCGATTTCATCGCTCTAAAGCATGTTTTCGAAAGGTGATCAGCGTTCGTTGATTAAACTCGAGGTTGCCCGTGGCAAAAATGCATCAGAATATTATCGAGGATTACGTTAAGCCTGTGGCGAGAATGTATTACCGTATAGGACGTTTGCTCCGATGGGTCAAGGCGTTTCGTGCGGGGTCGGAATGAGACTGCGTATTTGCATCTAGCAGGTCAGCCGTCCATTCCTCGAGGTCAGATAGACTTCGTGAGTGGTCTCGTTTCCGTAGACGATCGACAGACTGTCTGGGAATATTCCGTAAATGTTGGTCGCAGACATCAAACAGTGTGACACAGACTGAAGAAATGTCTTAACATGAGGAAAATTGCGTCCCGTTCGGCTCCACATCAACTCACCGACGTACAGAAATGGCACCGGTATGCACTGGCTGGCATCCACCTGGACAAATACCGCAACGAAGGCGACGCATTTCTGCAGCGTATTGTCGCCATTGATGAGACGTGGGCACGAGCCTACGAGCCTGAATCAAAGCGTCAATTGATTGAATGGCGTCACCCAGGTTCGCCACGTCCACATAAATTTCGACAGGAACCCAGTCGGGTGAAGTTTATGCTGATGTGTTACTGGGGTGTTGTTCTTACGCGTGCTGGGCCTGAAGGACAAACCGTCAACAGTGACTACTATTGCCGATTTCTGGAGCGACATCTTCATCCGGGTATGCAGCACAAACGTACACGTTTATTGCGAGACGATGGCCCTACCGTGTTGCATGACAACACATGTTGTCATGTTGCAAACAATGTCCAGCTCTTATTGCAACGATGGCATTGGGAGGTCTTGGAATATCCTCCGTACCCAGCAGACATGAGTTCGCTTGACTTCGACCTGTTTCCGAAGTTGAAGGAATCCCTCCGAGGCCGCCGATATGGTGACGTGGCATCTATACCCCGCGCAGTAGGGTGCTCCGTTGCTGTCATCAACAGAGATCGCCTTACCAATGGTCCCCAACGGCTTCCCGACATTTGACGAAAGGTAAGACTTTGCAGGTGACTATACTGAAGGAATGTAATCCTTGTTAGTTCATTAAATATTGCGTTCTATCATCCGGCTCCATGGCTAAATGGTTAGCGTGCTGGCCTTTGATCACAGGGGTCCCGGGTTCGATTTCCGGCAGGGTCGGGAATGTTAACCATAATTGGTTAATTCCGCTGGCACGGGGCTGGATGTGTGTGTCGTCTTCATCATCATTTCATCCTCACAAGACGCACTAGTCCCCTACGGCGTCGAATCAAAAGAGCTGCATCTGGCGGGTCCAACTCGTCCTCGGACACTCCCGGCAATAAAAGCCATTCACCATTTCATTTCATTTTTCCGTTCTATCAATATTGCTTGTTGTCTAATGGGGCCTAACATCTAGGTCACCGGCCCTCTATCAATATTGCCACTACTTTATTTACAGCCCTAGTATACTACAACAGGCCTGCACAACTTGCCTATAGCTGGCAGCATGTCCCGCACGCAGCCCAGGGCTAATTCCTTCTCGCCGTATTTTTGTCCCTACGGCTACGTCATTACAGCCCCTCCTTCTCTGTTATCGAAGGTAAGGTTAGCAGCTCTACAAAGTGACCGGCAAATTCGAGAAAAATATAGTCTAACTTGCGAAAATCTTCTCTACTTCAACCCAAGCTTACTGAAACTGACTTCCAAAATCATCAGTATGTTCGTGTTACGTACCTGTGTGAACAGTTCATTTCTAGAAACACCAAATCTGTTTTTCCATGTCAGACGTTAACCTCAAAAACTGTCTGAGACTAACCAGTGCTTAGAACCTGACTCCAAACATTGAAATACTCGAAGAAAAGAAAGCTACCTGGCATTTTGGGTTTCAACAGATCCATAATTTTTCTTCCCTTTTTTTACAATTTGCTTTACGTCGCACCGACACAGGTAGGTCTTATGGCGACGATGGGATAGGAAAGGCCTAAGAGTGGGAAGAAAGCGGCTGTGGCCTTAATTAAGGTACAGCCTGGTGTGAAAATGGGAAACCACGGAAAACCAACTTCAGGGCTGCCGACAGTGGGGTTCGAACCTACTATCTCCCGAATACTGGACACTGGCCGCACTTAAGCGACTGCAGCTATCGAGCTCGGTAGGGCCTTGGTGGGGGATAGACAAGGAAGAGGGAAGGAAGCGGCCGTGGCCTTAAGTTATGTACCATCCCGGCATTTACCTGGAGGAGAAGTGGGAAACCACGGAAAACCACTTCCAGGATGGCTGAGGTGGGAATCGAACCCACCTCTACTCAGTTAACCTCCCGAGGCTGAGTGGACCCCGTTCCAGCCCTCGTACTACTTTTCAAATTTCGTGGCAGAGCTGGGAATCGAATCCTGGCCTCCGGGGGTGGCTGCTAATCACGCTAACCACTACACTACGGTCTGTACCTTAAGGTACATTACTGCCACGGCCTGGTGGCGGGAGGGTGGGGCTGCCACATACCGCTCCCGTGCTTGCTCGATTTTTCGGTAGGGGTTCTCTCCCTTAGCTTTTAGGGATCCCTCTCTCACCCACAAGACAGTGGTTGCTGCCCTATTTAACCAGGAAAGCAGAGGTGCCTCTTCCGCCAGCTCTGGCCGTACCAAGATTCACTATTTCCGCCTTCGCTACCGGTCAGGGCTTCACCAGAACCACGTTAGCCGTCACTTTTCAGGATTCCTGTAGGCTCTTCACAGCTACAGTAGCTACCTCAGGTCACACAAGGTCCCCGATGTACAGGGTCTTTTTTTTTTCTTTTTTTTTTTCTGCAGCACCACTCAGAGCAGTAAATTTCTCGGCAAATGAGTCACCCGGCTATCGCCTTCCGTGCGTGTTCTCCTGACACATGGAGCGAGCCATTAAAAAGACCCTGTATTTTACCCCCACCTCTATCTCATGCCGTTGCCCTTCTCGCACGGCGGGAATGAGGGGTTGGACTTATGTGAGACGGTAAATGTACTGTATGTACAGTAATAACAATTCTATTGAGGAAAATACATTTTGTATGGGAAGCCATTATGGGACAAATAGAGAATGAAACGTGGAAAGAGAACTAATGTTTGAATAAAGGAAAGGAAATTAATGATTGTGTGTGCATATTGGAAAAGTAAATGGAAATTAAATGATGAGACATACTTAAATCTAATAATGTACTGTCTGAATTGACATGTTATTTATCAAGAAGCCTGGTGAATTCATTTCACTTCAGAGACAGGAAATAAACTGAAGCTGAGAGATGTGGAAATTATCGCACGAACAGCTTGTCCACTCATGCGAAAAAATATTTCATAACAGTTATTTACAGAAGCATGGAACGATAGTTTAGGTTGAGTGGAGTGAACGCCATTTACTTATATATACAGAAATAAAGTATAAAGATAACCATAAACACACAGAAGCGGTTGCGACCCAAATATTAACTGTCGACTAAACAGACGGCAAACTACCTCACTTTTCATCATGCCTTGTATGTCTGATTATGGCACCGTCAGCGGTTTTAGCGGTTTCTCTTTAATCTTCCGTATAATAATAATAATAATAATAATAATAATAATAATAATAATAATAATAATAATAATAATAATAATAATAATAATAATAATAACATGCTGCACTGCTGCCGGATTGTCAAGAAATGGTGTGTCTATCCCACTGTTGGCTGCCGTGGAGATGGTTTTTCGTGGTTTTCTATTTTCAGCCAGGCAAATACTTGGTCTTTACCTTAATATATTACTACCATGGCCTGGTGGCGGGAGGGTGGGGATGCCCCATACCGCTCCCAGACTTGCTCGATTTTTCCTTTAGACTTTAGGGATCCCTCTCTCACCCGCAAGCCTCTTTGCCAGCTCTGCCGTACCAAGATTCATCATTTCCGTCTTCGCTACCGTTCAGGACTTCACCAGAACCACGTTAGCCGTCACTTTTCAGGATAGAGATTGAAACGTGGAAAGAGAACTAATGTTTGAATAAAGGAATGGAAATTAACGATTGTGTAGGCATAATGGAAAAGTAAAAACAATCACATAAATATCAGCTGAAATATACATATAGCCAGAGGTGTAACGAATGTGATTCGAGGCCGCCTGCCAAAATAAAAATTCGGGACCTCTCAAATAAAATGTAAACCATATATAAATAATAATATTGTCAAATGATATAAACAAAGGGATTATTCAATATTGTAAGATTATAAAAAATGATGTTTAATAGGTTTCATTTGACTGCCTCAATAGTTTAACGTTTAAGCTGTTATGATGTCAACCTTACACCAGTTAGCTGTTCGTACTTAAAATTGGTTTCATGTAAATATTACCGTAGGAGCTAGATGATAAGTTTTCCCATTTAGTCGATAAGTCTATAACTTTTAGTATGTTGTGGAATTCAACAGAAATTAAGCAGTGTATTATGGTTGGGGTCCGCCGCTGTGGTGTAGTGGTTAGCGTGATTAGCTGCCACCCCCGGAGGTCCGGGTTCGATTCCCGGCTCTCCCACGAAAATTTGAAAAATGGTACGAGGGCTGGAACGGGGTCCACTCAGCCTCGGGAGGTCAACTGAGTAGAGGTGGGTTCGATTCCCACCTCAGCCATCCTGGAAGTGGTTTTCCGTGGTTTCCCACTTCTCCTCCAGGCGAATGCCGGGATGGTACCTCACTGAAGGCCACGGCCGCTTCCTTCCCTCTTCCTTGTCTATCCCTTCCATTCTTCCCATCCCTCCACAAGGCCCCTGTTCAGCATAGCAGGTAAGGCCGTCTGGGCGAGGTACTGGTCATTCTCCCCAGTTGTATCCCCCGACCAAGAGTCTGAAGCTCCAGGACACTGCCCTTGAGGCGGTAGAGGTGGGATCCCTCGCTGAGTCCGAGGGAAAAGCCGAACCTTGGAGGGTAAACAACAGATGATGATGATGATGATGATGATGATGATGATGATGATGATGATCATGATTATGGTTGGGAATAATAGCAGGCTCTAGAGCCTGAGCCACGCCATGCAAAACAAGACCATACTAAATAATAATAATAATAATAATAATAATAATAATAATAATAATAATAATAATAATAATAATGGCGTATGGCCTCCGGAGCAGCCATATGCAAGTCTTTTAGACTGACACCCATAGGCGTCCTGACCATCTGTGATGATGGGGCCCTACCTAGAATAGATAGATAGATAAATGTCTTTATTGGCCATTGGGCCTTCTCTTACACTAAACCAATTAGTATACAATACATTAAAGTCATAATTACCGTATTTTATCGCATAAGCTCCCCCCTCGCATATTTCCCTCCCCTACGATTTTTCATCATTAAAAATTATTTTATTAAATATCGCGCATAAGTCCCTCTCCCGGTTTCTTCTTATTGGAGCGGCCTTCGAATGACTTGATAATGGACAACAATAAACACAGCGGTACTTGACATAAAAATGTTTCCATTGTCCCAACATACTGTAAATTTGAACAGCGAAGTTGCAGACGTGTTTCTAGGTCAGTTTGTTACAAGTCGTCATAATGTCGAAATATTCAAACTACACGGCAAAATTTAAATTAAATGTGTTATCTTACGCCGATACAAATGGAGTGAAAGCTGCAGGAAGACATTTTTCCGTTGATCCTAATTCAATACGGTATTGGCGGAGACAAAAAGATAAACTTATGACTGCAAAGGCAAGCTCAAAATATTTCCGTGGGCCTAAAACAGGGAAATATCCCGAAATTGATAATGGTGTAATTGCTTATGTTAATGAACTTCCGAATTATGGTTGTGCTGTTTCTTACGAAATGATTCAGAACAAAGCTCGCGAGATAGCTGCCACGCTCAACATTGACAGAAAGGATTTTAAAGCAAGCATTGGTTGGGTGATTCGTTTTATGAGACGGCAAAATCTCAGTTTACGGAGGAGAACATCTTTGTGCCAGCGTTTACCTCGAGACTACACAGATGAGGTAATCGAGTTCCATCGTTACGTAATAAAAGTGCGACAGCTATATGACTATTTACTCTCTCAGGTTGGTAACGCTGACCAGACGCCAGTGTTTTTTGATATGCCGCACAACACCACCGTTGCTCCAACTGGCTCAAAAAGTGTCCTTGTGAAGACGACTGGAGCGGAGCGTCTAAGATGCACAGTGATGTTGTGCATTACAGCAGACGGCAATACACTTCCACCGTATGTCATCTTTAAAAGGAAGACATTACCAAAGGAGACTACGCCACATGGAATTCACGTACGAGTTCAAGAAAAGGGCTGGATGACAGCAGATTTGATGGTGGATTGGTTGGAGAAAGTCTGGGGAAGACGACCAGGGGCATTATTACAAAAGAAGTCCCTTCTTGTCCTAGACAGTTTCCGGGGTCACCTTGTGGAAGCTGTAAAAGAGAAAATGAAACTGATGAAGTCCCATCCTGTCATCATCCCTGGAGATTTAACGTCCATTCTTCAACCTTTAGATGTCAGCGTCAATAAACCTTTTAAAGAACATCTTCGACGCCTGTATTCAGAATGGATGGCGGCGGGATCTCATCAGCTGACTCCAGGAGGCAAGATAAGGAAGCCATCAATACCGACGATGTGCGAGTGGATAATCCGGGCGTGGGAGAAAATTAGTGTCGATATTGTTAAGAAGAGTTTTTTAAAAAACTGGAATTTCTTGTGCCATTGACGGTTCCAAGGACGACATGTTGTGGAATAGTGAAAGTGAAGAAGATGATGTGTTACCTGAGCCTGAAAATAGTGATGATAGTGACGAAAGTGAGGCCGCAGAGTAGTGAGAGAAAAGAAACAATGAAACAATGCATTGATGCTTTTCATTGTAGCCTAATGAAACCGTGGTATTCTTTTGTGTTAATTGAAAATAAATACCGGTAGGTACCACTTTTTTCACATATCGGTATTACCGTAAACATAACTTTTACCTAATACATCGTTTCCCTTCCTTTCTGAATGCCTAGAAGCACCACTCGCATAATTCCCTCCCTAGTGTTTTCAAGAAAATTTTTCGAGAAAAAACGGGGGGAATTACGCAATAAAATAAAATAACTGAAATAATTCCACCACAGTGAGATATACATAAAACAGCAATATTGATGATTATGATAATGATAATAATAATAATAATAATAATAATAATAATAATAATAATAATAAAATAATAATAATAATAGCTAGTAATAATATTGTAGTAGCACGATCAATGAAGACCAGAAATACACGGTTCACTCGCATCCTGCTATACCTCTTAACGCTCTTTTAAATGACACTGTAGTTGGTATTCCTCTGACGTCGTCCGCTAAACGATTCCATTCTCTTGCGGCAAACACCGAGAATGAGCTGTTATATGCGGCAGTTCGATGGTGAGGGATGATGATCTGGTTGGATGTTTGAGCCCTTGTATGTCTGTCATGAACATTTGAGAAGTAATGGAAACGCGAAGAAAGGTAAGATGTGGAAGATGTAGTAAGAACTCGATGGAGGAGAGACAAAGTATTATGGTTACGACGAACATGGAGTCGTGACCACTCTAGTTTTAGGAAAGATGGTGACACGTGGTCATATTTTCTTAAATTGCATGTATATCTCACACATGCATTTTGAGCGCGCTCTAGCCTTAGGGAAAATTGCAGCCTCACGTCATTGAAAACAACATCACAATAGTTACAACATTACAAGAGCTTCGATTAATTTCCTTTTAAGCTTTATTGGAAATATATGTTTATACTTATATAAAGAATGTAAAGCTGAGTAAACTTTTTGACAGATATGTAAGACATGTGCAGACCAATTCATCCGTTCATCCACGATAACACCGAGTTCCTTCGCTTGTGATACAAAAGGAACTGGAACATCCTGAAGGATTACTCTTGGCAACGGACATTTAGTTATACTTGTTATCTGACTTTGATGGCCAAGAAGGATTACTTGCGACTTTGTAGGGTTCAGTTTCAAGCCGTGCGCAGCAGACCAATCACTAACAGCCTGTGAGTCAAGGTTTAGTAAGTCGATATTTTTCTGAAGATCTCGTACTGTAGAGTCTGTGTACAGTT
Organism: Anabrus simplex; assembly: GCF_040414725.1. NCBI lineage: Eukaryota > Metazoa > Arthropoda > Insecta > Orthoptera > Tettigoniidae > Anabrus > Anabrus simplex. The sequence goes on along the minus strand of NC_090266.1, from coordinate 945,547,949 downwards.
AATGATCGTCAGGGTACATATGGTATTTACAGTGTCTTAAATTCGATGATACGTCATTCACAAAGAGTGCGAAAAGAAGAAGACCAAGAACAGAGCCTTGAGGAACTCCTCTGTTCACATGGCGCCACGAGGAAATGATTCCATTATTACCTATCACACATTGTTGACGTCCGTGAAGATAAGAATGCATCCGAGCAATCGTACTCTGAGGAAAATGCAGAGCCTTCATATATATATATATATTTTTTTTTGCTATTTGTTTTACATCGCACCGACACAGATAGGTCTTATGGCGTCGATGGGACAGGAAAGGCCTAGGAATGGGAAGGAAGCGGCCGTGGCCTTAATTAAGGTACACCCCCAGCATTTGCCTGGTGTCAAAATGGGAAACCACGGAAAACCTTGTTTTACAAGTAAAATGTCAATGTCTCTACGCTGTCGAAAGCTTTACTGTAATCTAGTAGTACCAGAACTGTGAATCGTGCTCTGTCTATTGCTTGTCTAACGTTCTCAGTCACTTTAAGTAAGGCTGTAGTTGTACTACTTTATGTCCTTGTCGGAAACAGGACTGGAGAGGATTAAGGAGATTGTGCGTTCGAAGGTACTCAGGCATTTGTGTATGGACTACATATTCTAAGATTTTAGATAAAGCTGATAAAATACAGATTGGACGATAGTCTCCCTCGTTCGAAGGCGCTTGACTTTTCAGAAGAGGTAGCACAATAGCCTTCTTCCAGAGAGATGGATATGTCGAGTATAGATGAATGCCGATGTTGAAATTAGCACAAATTATCAGTCCATGAACCAGAGGAAATTCCCCCGTTTATGTATGTTTATCTCTTAGCCCAGTCTCCTAATACGGGGTCGGGGCTGAGTTGTAATGAAATTATACTATATGACATGTATTACGGCCGGATGCCCTTCCCGACGCCAACCTCATTTCAGGAGTTAATGAAGATGAAATGAATGATGATGAATGAAATTGGGTGATCGGCTGTAGCCTATGAATCCTCTGGGATTTGCCTGGAAGTAAAAATAAGAAACGACAGAAAACCATTCTCAGGACAGTCGACGGTAGGGTTCGAACCCACTCGCCTCACAAACGCAGAACTTGGCTCCACAGCCACAGCACGTTAACACGCGCTACCACTCTGCTCGGTAGAGGAAATATCGAACGAATGTTAACATCCCGGACCCGGCCGCGAATCGAATCCGGGGTGCTCTGAACCGAAGGCCAACACTGCCCATTCAGCCACGGAGCCGGGGTGAAGACTTAACAGAGACGTGATATTCCTGCTCACAGTGCAGCGAGTTGTTTGGCTGAGATTCCGGCACCCCGGAAAACAATCACATAAATATCAGCTGAGATATACATATGTGACCTTCCCTCTTAGGTGAACAATAATTGAACGAGAAATGCAACCATGCAAGCTAAGGGCGCTAATTTTTAAGTTGATGACTTAAAGATAAAAATTTATAATCAAGCTTGGACGGACTCTTATCACAGGGATGGGGTGATAGTGCACTAATCATTAAGCAGGAGAATTAGAAATCAAAAGGCTAATTAAGGCAGATTGATTAAAGTAAACTAGGAAAATACTATTTATTATATTGAATATAAATGACGACGGTTTAACGAGAACTGAATTTACAATAGGAAATGAATTTAACAAAAAGTTGAATGACTCTACTTCGCGAAAACTTGCAATATTTTTAACTCGCTTGCTCACCATGTAGTCTTGTTCTGCTGGTCCTTGGAAAGCTTCCATCCTTGTAGCTGGAACATCACCGGTCGTCTTTGAGATATCTTCATCTGCAGCTAAGTACCATTCCTGCCTTGCAAATTGCATCAACCACTAATTGGATGATGGCTTTGAAACTATCACTCCCTTTTATGCTCTATCCCATATATTGGAGATGAGCCCTAAGTCATAGTTAGAAAAACCTCCTTGGGTTATGTGGAGAGGATACTCAATTAATAATCCTTCCAACTTTACTGAAAATGTGCACTGAAGTTTCATTTCTATCTAGTTTAATACTACCTATTGTCTTAGACTGGTATAAACTGGTCTAATACAGAGCTGTTCGTACTTCCTGATGAGAGTGGCTATACACCCATCATTCAGAAATTCCTAAGTACCACGTCGTGGTAACGAAGTAATGAATGTAGAAGTGATGAACTATCACACTAGTCCACTATGGTACAACAACCATAAGACAAGTTATCAGACCTAATGCGAAATACAAGATAGAAGAATTAAGATTCCAGAATCTATCCCTTGCCAAGAGCTCCAACACGCCCTTTTATAACCTTCTCTGGCTCTAATTACAGGTCGCTACACGTGGTCCAATCAGTTGACACGTCTCTCCCCACTCCAGATATTAAAGTTGATGGGTCCCAACCATGATATTAACTGTTCTTCTATTAGCCCTTTCACTCAGTATCCATGGCAACATGACGCTCCTTTGAAAATATAGGCGGTGATCAGTTTGAATTATTCTGGTCGAAATACAGTAGCTGTCGTTACAACGCTTGAACACGTGCTCGCTTTTCCCAGAAGTTGATGTCTAAATTTGTCCTTCCTTCTTCCTCGGTGATGTGGCAAGATAGAGGAAAATCTACTGCAAGTTAAATTTAAACGAATGTCGCAAGAATCTAAGTTAATATTATGATATTCAGCCCTCGTTTACAAGTCGTAGTTACAAAGTAATGAAATGATAGTAAGCAAATGATCAAACATGAATTATAATAAAATTACATACCAAGATAAATATCATGACGTTAAATTCCTGAATTAATTACACATAATAAAATTAACATAATTACACTGTGACGTCTGGAACGTAACATACGCCCCCATGAGTTCTTAACAAATATCACATGAGTTGAGAACTCACACACTTACTCCCACATTGACTTGAAATACCTCTATTACCTGCCCATTACGAGCGACATTATTTTCATACCATTAATTATATCTCACTGTCTCCATATCTCACTTAGACTGCTTACCATTGCGAATGTCTGTTATTTCAGTTCTTCTTGAGGTTTGGATACTAAATTATGCCCAACATGAGCAACTTTCCATTTTTTAAAACAAGATTATCTTTGAGAATATAACATAATATATATACAATTCAGATTACAAACTCTCCCGAGTGTCTATTAGTCCTTTTACTCTCCATCTTTCCGACATTCTTTGCTAGATAGCAGTAACACGTTCTCTTCCAATCTTTTGCATTAAAACCATGGAAAACAAATGATACAAACAATTTACACCTTAATCACTCTCTCGAATGTTTCAACCTTATCTTGAAGCAGGATGCAATACACTTCACACGAATACACACGCGATTTAAGCTCACGGTAAAATGATTGCAAGTTAGAAATGCACATACGGGAAAATTAATTATTTGCCGTCGTCAGCTTTAATTAGCCTTCGGTAACATCTCAGAAAACAGATAAGATATAAAATTTCATGGCCTCACATACAGAAAACAGATGATCTATCGTCAATGAACGAGCGTAAATCTACCGCTACACACAAACACTTCCCTTGTTTACAAACACAACTAGGAAATACCACCACAATTGAGAGGTAAACTCATTCCGCTCGTAGTCTGACATAACAGGTAGCAACTTCCCCGTGTTACTGACCTATATCTCACAATCCGGTTCAGCCACCTCACACGACAGGTATCTCCGTAAACTGCTAATGTTATATGAACCATTCATTACGCTCTCGCCATCCGCTAACTTGTAAGCACAGGGTCCTGGTTTTCTATGTACTTTATAAGGACCTTGATATAAAAGAAAATATTTCTTTGTTACCTTATCCTCACTGTTTGACAACATGGGAACTCTCACCAAAACCAGATCACCTACCTCAAAGTTATCAAGTACCTTACGTTTCTGCTGCCTTTTACGTTTATCTCCAGATTTAATCAGGTTCTCCCGTGCCAGTCGGACGTAAAATTCAGCATTACGAGGTGGTTCCTCAGGCAAACCTAACACTCTAACTAGTTCATTCTGGGGCTTACGACCAAAATGAACTTGTGACGGCGTCAATCTAGTGCTTTCATGTTGAACTGCATTGATCCATGTCTCTATACGGGATAAATGAGCCAACCAGGCTGTATGCTTATCGAACACTAAGCATCTAAACATGCGAGATAACTCTTTCATAACGCGCTCACACATATTGCCCTGAGGGTACCTAATGGATGAATGAACCTGTGTAATATCTAGCTCTCTAATTATGGACTTCCATTTTCTCGAAATAAACTGCGGTCCACTGTCTGATAAGATTCTAAGAGGAGTACCTAATTCAGGGATATACTTCTCTTGGATTATACGACTACAAGATTTTCCAGTGGCTTTTCTCATACCGTATAATCTGACCAACTTCGAGAAGGCATCAATAATGACTAAAATATATTGGAAGCCGAACTGTCCCTTTACCACAGGTCCAAACAGATCAGTACACACCAAGTCACCAGGTCTTTCTGAGATTACTGCCTGACGAGGTCCTGCTAAATAGCGGTTAGGAACTTTGCTACGCTGACACAGATCGCAAGTGGAAAGAATTTTTCTTATATCTCTTCCCATCTTGTCCCATACAAAATTCTGTCGGATCTCATACAGAACTTTATTAGCTCCATAATGTCCTAATTCCTTGTGGATAAACCAAATCAATTCCACACGTAGCGCTTTGGGTACACAAATCCCCCAGAGATCCTCGCCACATTTCCTGGCTAGAAACCCGTTAACCAGTTTGTACGCGTGCCTACCATGCGACACAGTGAGCTACTCTCCTCCCTGAAGTACAGACAAAGGTTCCCGACATTCCTCGTCTACCGACTGTTCAACCAATAGGTTACGTAGTCTATCTAGAGCAGTTTCATTTTCCTTAGACAGACATGTACATATAATAATGCCCTCACGTGGCTCTAGAAGGCTACCTTCTTCGCACAACTTCGGATCACGTGACAATAAATCAGCAAGGACATTATTCTTTCCCTTAATGTGAGTTACCTTAAAATCATACTCTTGTAGGGCGAGTATCCATCTACTAACTCTGTTAGATGATAATTTACACTTGGATACAAAAGAAAGAGCATGATGATCCGTCCTAATTTCAAATTCGGTACCTAAAACATACATCCTAAATTTACTTAGAGCGTATACAATAGCTAGGAATTCAAGTTCCGTTATAGAATAACGCTTTTCAGCAGCACTTAAAACTCTGGAAGCTAAAGACACAATCCCTAAATTACCATCATCATCTACTTGACATAGTGCACCAGCGATACCACAGTGAGATGCGTCCGTCAGCAACACATACTTCCTATCGGGCATGGGGTATCTCAAAACAACCGCCTGCCTGAATCCTTCTTTTAATTTTAGGAAAGCTCGATCATGACCTTGTGTCCATTCCTACTTACTGCCAGCTTTCAATAGTTCTCTAAATGGCTCTAGTAAGTTACCATATCTCACTACATATCGTCTGAAAAAATTACATACACCAATATACGATCTGAGCTCCTTAATATTTCTAGGTGTCGTAGTATTCAATATTTTTTCAATTCTTGTGCTCTCAGGCGTCACTCCCATTGCCGATACACGGTGCCCCAAAAAAGTCACCTCTCGTCTACAGAAAACACACTTGTCAAGTTTCAGAGTAAAACCAGCATACTCTAATTTAGAAAAAACCCTCTCCAAGTGGTCCAAGTGCTCTTCAAAGGTACTAGATGCTATAACCAAGTCATCGATATAAATCGTAGCATAATCTCCAGTATCATCTCCCATACTTAGTGCGCGAATTAGAGCTGCCGAGCTCGTACGGGTCCCAAAAGGAACACGCCTAAATTGATACAAACTATGCTTATAGCTGAAAGCAGTAAGAGGCCTGTCTTCTGATCTCAAAGGTATTTGCCAAAAACTACTCCTAAGATCTAACGTAGAAAACCAACTCTTACCCTGAAAACTCTGTATCAACTCTTCAATGGTTTGTGATCTCAACTGATCAGCACCAATACGTCTGTTCATTTCCCTGCCATCAATACACAAACGTATTGATCCATCAGACTTAGGCAAGACAATTAAGGGATTAACGTATTGACTGTTTGATAATTCAATCACATCGTCTGCTAACATAGCTTGAATTTGATCCTCTACGGCTATGGCATATTTGTGTGGTATCGGATACCGCGGTCCGCTGAATGGACTCTTATCCAGCACAGAAAAAGAATGCTCGTACAGATGGGTAACACCAGGTTTCTCAGAGAAAATCTCCATGTGTTCATATAACACTTCAAATAACTTGTCCTTTTGGACTTCATTTAACTGATTTCTACCTACGGCTTCTTTCAAGCCACATATTTTATCCTCATTAATCCACAACTGGCACAACTTCAGGCCCTCACTAGCCTCTTCATTAACTTTAGAAACCTGTCTCATTCTCCACACTGTACTAACTTCCGTTTTCCTCTGAATTTCCTCCTCAAACTTGACCTTGATATCCTCATTATTCCACCTCAAATTTAGCACTGAATCATTGTAATTTAACTGAGCCAATTTTAACGTTAACCAGTCAGATCCCAAGATAAGATCAAATATCAAATGCGGAATTACCAAACATATCTGAACGCTAATAAAATTATTAATACAGATCGGAACAGCTACTTGTTTACAAATTTGCTTAGACCTCTTTCCAACAGCCGTAATGATGAAAGTAGACTTAACAGGCATTTCCTCCAACTGAATACCCTGTTTCACTAATGACTCATACCACTGAGAACAAATACATGATATTTGGCTACCTGAATCAATAAAAACTTTAACCCACGCCCCCCAAACTTTCAATTTAACAACGGGATTGACTACTTCATTACTTGAATCTCCATTATTCTGCTCGGGTTCATACAACAAATCGTCTCTAACATCTAGGTCATATGGTAACACTTTCATGACAAGACACTTCGCTACCTTCGTACTAGGCTGGAATTCTGACCTAAGATTACAGCCTCTAGTTAGTTTAAAGGTTCCCTTTGTGTATTGACGTTGGACTCATTAGTACATTGCTCTGGCCCCCGTTGGGAATTTCCTGTCCTATATTCAGGTGCTCCGCTCCTACTGTTATGCTGAGGTCTGAACTGATTGAGAGCTTCGTGATTCTGTGTTCTTCCGTTATGTCTCATTCCGTTGTGATCACTAAAGCTCTGAATATTCTCCGTTCTACTCCTAAGGTTACCTAAAGCATCAAAACTGCCTAGTAGGTTCTCCATCTCCTGAATAGTACCAACTCTTTGCATGCAGGCCGCTTCTCTCACCCTGTCCGGAAAATATCTCAAAAGTAGTCTAACTACATCAGACCCCTCAGTTATACCATCTAAGTTCTGACAAATCATGACATGGGCCAGGAAGTATTCGGTCATAGTGACTCCCTCATGCTGTTTGTACCTCCCAAATACCACCCTTTCTCTCTCCCGAGCTTGTATCGCTTCATTCCAGAATTTCTCTCTAAACTTATTTCTGAATTCTTTCAGGTTCGTCATCGTTTGCCTATATACCATGAACCAAGACCGAGTTTCTCCTACAAAAGCATGGTCAATATTTTCCATAACGTCTTCCCAGTCCATAGACCCTTCCTCTAGACGCTTTTCAAACCGTTTTTCTATCATCTTTAGGAAATCTAGCGGGTTCGTTTGTTTCCCATTAAATTTAGGTAGTTCAATTTCCCTAATGTAGCTATTTCCTAGACATTGCTTTCCCGTGAAAACCTGTTTATCCTTTGCCACCTGTTTTAACTGATTTTCTGCTTTCTCCATCCGGCATTCTACACCTTTGTCTCTCCTATCAATTTCGCTCTCCAAATTAACCTGCTTCTCTTTCAGTGTCCTAATTTCAATCTTATTCTCTTCAGCTATCGCAAACCTTTCTTCACTTGCCCGGGTCTCATCTTCTATTCTAAGCTTTACTGTGTCAATCTCTTGTTGGACGTGGTCTTTGAATACCCGTATTTCCCCTTTTTGAGTCTCAACTCTCTTATCAATACTAGTGACCTGCCTCATTACTTCCTCCCTAGTAGAGTTGCTTTCCTTCCCCATTAATTCCAGGAATTTACTTCTCTGCTCCGCAAACTTTTCTTCTTCCTCTTTCCCTTGCCGTTCACATTCACTTTTCTGTTCCTCTAATCGCTTATTAAAATGTTCATTTTTTACCACCAGATCGCGTAACTGCCTACTGTGTTCGTCCATTCTCCGATTCGCTTCCTCCTTATTTTCCCTCATCTCCCTGCTTAATTCAGCTTTAGTTTGCTCTAACTGTTCTTTAAGTTCATATTTAATAATCTCAATTTTAGTGTTAGTTTGTTCTAATTCACTTTTAAGCTCAGATTTAGTTTGTTCTACATCTGTTTTAATTTGTTCCAATTCATTTTTTATTTCAGATTTACTGTCCTCTATCTTACTCAACATTAACTGCATCATTCCCATTAACTGATCATTATTATTACTTTCATTGTTAGTGTTTACTTCCGCTTCGCCCCCCATCCTACTATCATCTGACTCCATACTGACTTCTTTCTGCTTGCCTTCACTCTCCATACTACTTACACTTCTATCTTCAATTTCCTCTACTAGACTACACAACTCTTCCTCTGAACTCAATACGTTATTGCCTTTTATCGCCCGTCCACTGCGCAACATCCTCTCCTCTTTCGTCTGATCAGCCATGACCCTCCCCACAATCAAACACTCCTAATGCAACTTGGATATCCAAATTTTTTCCCATAATACGAATTCTGATATCGTTACTGTCATTAACTGCTCCGTACTTAATGATTTTCTCGCCCTACGTTGGAGCGGCATTTATGTGACCTTCCCTCTTAGGTGAACAATAATTGAACGAGAAATGCAACCATGCAAGCTAAGGGCGCCAATCTTTAAGTTGATGACTTAAAGATAAAAATTTATAATCAAGCTTGGACGGACTCTTATCACAGGGATGGGGTGATAGTGCACTAATCATTAAGCAGGATAATTAGAAATCAAAAGGCTAATTAAGGCAGATTGATTAAAGCAAACTAGGAAAATACTATTTATTATATTGAATATAAATGACGACGGTTTAACGAGAACTGAATTTACAATAGGAAATGAATTTAACAAAAAGTTGAATGACTCTACTTCGCGAAAACTTGCAATATTTTTAACTCGCTTGCTCACCATGTAGTCTTGTTCTGCTGGTCCTTGGAAAGCTTCCATCCTTGTAGCTGGAACATCACCGGTCGTCTTTGAGATATCTTCATCTGCAGCTAAGTACCATTCCTGCCTTGCAAATTGCATCAACCACTAATTGGATGATGGCTTTGAAACTATCACTCCCTGTTATGCTCTATCCCATATATTGGAGATGAGCCCTAAGTCATAGTTAGAAAAACCTCCTTGGGTTATGTGGAGAGGATACTCAATTAATAATCCTTCCAACTTTACTGAAAATGTGCACTGAAGTTTCATTTCTATCTAGTTTAATACTACCTATTGTCTTAGACTGGTATAAACTGGTCTAATACAGAGCTGTTCGTACTTCCTGATGAGAGTGGCTATACACCCATCATTCAGAAATTCCTAAGTACCACATCGTGGTAACGAAGTAATGAATGTAGAAGTGATAAACTATCACACTAGTCCACTATGGTACAACAACCATAAGACAAGTTATCAGACCTAATGCGAAATACAAGATAGAAGAATCAAGATTCCAGAATCTATCCCTTGCCAAGAGCTCCAACACGCCCTTTTATAACCTTCTCTGGCTCTAATTACAGGTCGCTACACGTGGTCCAATCAGTTGACACGTCTCTCCCCACTCCAGATATTAAAGTTGATGGGTCCCAACCATGATATTAACTGTTCTTCTATTAGCCCTTTCACTCAGTATCCATGGCAACATGACGCTCCTTTGAAAATATAGGCGGTGATCAGTTTGAATTATTCTGGTCGAAATACAGTAGCTGTCGTTACAACGCTTGAACACGTGCTCGCTTTTCCCAGAATTTGATGTCTAAATTTGTCCTTCCTTCTTCCTCGGTGATGTGGCAAGATAGAGGAAAATCTACTGCAAGTTAAATTTAAACGAATGTCGCAAGAATCTAAGTTAATATTATGATATTCAGCCCTCGTTTACAAGTCGTAGTTACAAAGTAATGAAATGATAGTGAGCAAATGATCAAACAAGAATTATAATAAAATTACATACCAAGATAAATATCATGACGTTAAATTCCTGAATTAATTACACATAATAAAATTAACATAATTACACTGTGACGTCTGGAACGTTACACATATAGTCAGGGGCGTGACGAATGTGATACGGGCCTGCCTCTCGAAATAAAAATTCGGGCCCCCTCAAATAAAATGTAAAACCTATAAGTAACTAATATTTTCAAATTATATAAATAAAGGGATTATTCAATATTGTAAGATCATTAAAATTTATGTTTAGTAGATTTTATTTGACAGCTTCAATCGTTTAACGGTTAAGGTGTTAAGATGTCAACCGTACACCACTTAGCTGTTCGTACTCAAAATTGGTTTCATTTCTCAGTAATTACAGAACTATATTCTGTAACCGATACATTCGTAGATATGTTTATTTCTTAGTCTTGAAATTTCTCCCTCGACGACACACTAATAGTAAATTATGGGGCCTAATCAATGTTCACAGATGCCTACGTTCACAGACCTGTCGATTTAATTACACTAAATTCCTCCTTATCGACCAGTGTGGCAGGGCGTGATCAATCGTGTACATGCATTGGATTTAGAAACCATAGTGCTGAGATTCGAATGCTGTCCACGATGATTCTCGGCGACCATTCTGAATAGGTGTTATTTCTACTGTTCAAGACATATGATGGGAAACCACCTTCACGAAGCCGATATATACGGTATTTTTCCCATACCTGAGCTTAAAAAAATAACCATCTCGCACACACGCAGGAAACTGAACGATCGTTTGATAACTGTTTAACTTTACACTAACGTAAATAAGTTTTCGGCGATGCTTGGACAAATAGCGACCATTACCTTAATTGTCGTACAGCAAGTGTTGGCAGGCTAATTTACTTGCTATCTTCTTTACGCAAGTTACACGTAATTTACTAGTAAATTACTTCCTGTAGAAAACTAGTTTTTTAATACAGATATAAACATAATTTTTCAAAATAATTAATATAATTCACTTTAATTTTGAAGCGTCCGTGGCTCAGACGGCAGCGCGTCGGCCTCTCACCGCTGGATACCGTGGTTCAAATCCCGGCCACTCCATGTGAGATTTGTGCTGGACAAAGCGGACGCGGGACAGGTTTTTCTCCGGATACTCCGGTTTTACCTGTCATCCTTCATTCCAGCAACACTCTCCATTCTCATTTCATAACATCTATCAGTCATTAATAAATCACCTTGAGAGTGGCGACCCCATTGTAATAATAGCCTATATATGGTTCATTCATTTCATCCCTGACCCGGTCAAAGACTGGAAAACAGGTTGTAGGTTTTCATTTTCACTTTAATTTTATTGCATTCTGAAATTTAATTTTCTTACATATTTCTTCACTAAATAATTATATTCTAAAGATTGTGTATACAGCCATCTGTAAACAGATTACAAGAACGTACTTATTATTTCACATATTTCTAAAAATTGAGAAACTTTTTTCATATACCGGTATGTCTGTGTTTGATAGAGTCTACAAAACTGTGGATGTGCACTAATACAATTAAGTGAGAAAGTTCTCCGAAATGCCTCAGATATACTTTTAGTATTTTCAGAATTAATTGTATTTGAAACCCAAATCCCGGGAGGTAATGATGCATTAGATGCTACGAAGGTTGTAGCCAAATAATCGTTAAATTCTGTTAGTTTTCCATCTACTGATCGGATGCTAATCAATTCAGCAAAAACATATCCAACTTCAACAGGATCTAAGAATGTCAAACCGAATGTTCACTGAAACCACTAGGGTAAAGGTCTAGTTCTGTAACGAACTGTTTTTCGTTGAAGGTGTCCCAAGTTCGGTTCCTGGCCGGGTTGGTAATTTTAGCCTTCATTGGTTAATTCTTCTGGCTCGGGGACTGGGTGTTTGTGGCGTCTTCAACATAAGATTTCATCCAAGTCAGGGATCCATTTTCACAGATGCGCAGGTCAGCCATGGTCGTCAACTCGAATGACCTACACCAGGCCTCCTCGGAGGCCGCACGCCGTTCATCGCTAGGATTTAATATGCTGAGAACGCAATTGACGTGTTTACAACTAAACAGTCCGAGCGCAACAGATATGTTTACTTAAGCAGATCTCACCGGACCATAATATGCCCATTATGATAGCCTATTGTCCGGCCCCGTGGTGTAGAGGACAACGGGTCCGCCTGTCATCCGGCGGCCCCGGGTTCGATTCCCGGCTGGGACCGGGGTTTTTAATTGTAAATGATTAATATCCCTGGCCTGGGTGTTTGTGTCGTCCTTAACGTTCCTTTCCTCACATTCAACACTACATTTCCTCCATTCCAATTACACGCAGGTTCATATCACATGGTGCAGGTAGAAGCAAAATATCTCTATAGGTCGACGCCACGAGCAAATAGCATTTAAAAAATGCTAGCCTATTACTTACAAGTGAATGACTGAGCGGATGGCTGCGCAGTTTATGTCACGTAGCTATCATCTTGCATTCGAGAGACAGTGGACACGAATCCCACTATTGGCAGCCCTGAAGGTGATTTTCTATGGTTTCCCATTATCACACCAGGCAAAGGTCACGGTCGCTTCCCTCCCACTCCTAGCCTCTCCATATCCCATCGTCACCGTAAGACCTATGTGCGTCGGCGCGACTTAAAAAAAAAGGGTCACGTAACAATGAAAGTTTTGTTGCTACAAATACAGCTATTTTCTTTCTCTATGCTGTGACACAAGACTGACGTGGGCGATCATTTCGTAATACTGGCAGTAGGTTCGGTACTAATGTGGGTTAAGCTTGTTTTTACGGCCGGATGCCTTTCCCGACGCCAAGACTATGTGGAAGGATGCATTTATTATTCCATGGTTTTATCATCATCATCATCATCTGTTTACCCCCCCGGTTCGGTTTTTCCCTCGGACTTAGCGAGGGATCCCACCTCTACCGCCTCAAGGGCAGTGTCCTGGAGCTTCAGACTCTTGGTCGGGGGATACAACTGGGGAGTATGACAAGTACCTCGCCCAGGCGGCCTCACCTGCTATGCTGAACAGGGGCCTTGTGGAGGGATGGGAAGACTGGAAGGGATAGGCAAGGAAGAGGGAAGGAAGCGGCCGTGGCCTTAAGTTAGGTACCATCCCGGCATTCGCCTGGAGGAGAAGTGGGAAACCACGGAAAACCACTTCCAGGATGGCTGAGGTGGGAATCGACCCCACCTCTACTCAGTTGACCTCCCGAGGCTGAGTGGACCCCGTTCCAGCCCTCGTACCACTTTTCAAATTTCGTGGCAGAGCCGGGAATCGAACCCGGGCCTCCGGGGGTGGCAGCTAATCACGCTAACCACTACACCACAGAGGCGGACCCGTCGTTTTATAGTGGTTGGTAGTGTAATGTGTTGTATCAAAAGATGTATTACGACGAACACAAACACCAGCCCCCGAGCTGGAGGACGTAATTAAACACGGTTAAAAGCTATGGCCCGGGCGGGAACCGAAGGTCAGTACGCTCACCACTTAGCCAAAGCGCCGGTCTATACGTGTCGTCTCAAAACTCTCGCGTTTCAAAACTCACGAATTCCAGGAAGAGGATTAGTAAGAACAGGTTTCTCTACCTGGGCCAGTGTTATAACTCACAACCAGGGTCAGTTCTTCTTTGAATGGACAATTGTCCACTCTTATAGTGATGGGATAACTTCTATCCGATTATTTAAATAATCGAATGCATAATCAATTTAAATAATCGAATGAGTTTCAAATATCATTCAGTTATTTCGCACAGAATAATCGGATGCGTCATGAATATTTTTTTTTCGGTTTAATTGTGTCGGGTAGACAATCTTGAAATAAGCGAATAGATGAACTCTAACGAAATATAGAAACACACCTTTTTTTAAATGAATCTCCAAGTGTTGAAACTAAATGAGTGGATTAAGTGACTTGATCTTTAATATCTCAAAATAAAATTCACCGGGTGAGTTGGCCGTACGGTTAGGGGCGCGCGGCTGTGAGCCACTGTCGGCAGCCCTGAAGATGGTTTTCCGTGGTTTCCCATTTTCACACCAGGCGCTGTACCTTAATTAAGGCCACGGCCGTTTCCTTCAAACTCCTAGGCCTTTCCTATCCTCTTCGACGCCATAAGACATATCTGTGTCGGTGCGACGTAATTCAATGCCGCCTTCTGGCCGCATAATGGAACTAAGCCCCAGCACCACCAACTGACAGTTCCTTTTAACTAGCAGCGGGCAATATACCTACTTTAATTTTATGTCGTCCGGCTGCATGCATAAATTGTTAGTATGCTGGCCTTTGGTCCAGGGGGTCCCGGGTTCGATTTCCGGTCAGATCGGAGATTTAAACTTTCATTAGTTAATTCCTATGGTTTGGGGACTGGGTGTTGGTGCCATCTTCAGCATTAGCCTTCATCTGAGGTAGGGTCTCATCCTCACAGACGTCACGGCGTCAATTATAAATGTATGTGAAAAGTAAAAAATGCACTATATTAGCTTTAAGACAAGAGCAAAATATTTAAACAATAATAATGTAATACACCTCGGTCTTTTTCATTCAACAGTCATTATTTTTCCCCTGTGGGTGGGGGTGGCAGAATAACGTTCACAGTATCCCTTGCCTGTCGTAAGGGGCAACTAAAAAGGGAAGCGTGAATCATCGCGCACCTCATCCCTCCTGCGGCCCTGCTGTCCGAAGTCGTGAATTTTGAGACTCATTAGCATGTTTACTTTAGATACCAGTTTGTAGTCGTGAGTTTTGATACTATTTGTCACTAAGTTTAGCCCGTGAGTTTTGAAACTCGTGAGTTTTGAGACGTAACCGGTCTATATAGCATGTGATCTATTCAAACTAAATGCAGGAGCCTACCCGCCAACGAGACTTTCTGTTCGTGTCTCTGTTTCAAAGTGTTATTATTTTATCGTCGGTTTTATTTTTTATTAACTGTTAAAATTATGAGTGTTTTCATCAATGGCTTCTCACCGAGCGAATTGCCTGTGCGGTTAGTGTCGCGCAGCTGTTAGCTGGCATTCGGGACATAGTAGGTTCGAATACCACCATCGGCAGCCCTGAAGATAGTTCTTCGTGGTTTCCCAGTTTCACACCAGGCAAATGCTTGGGGTTGTAGGCCTACCTTAGATAAGACCACGGCCGCTACCTTGCCAGTCTTAGCCTTTTCCCATCTTTCCGTTGCCAGGAAACCCTCGATATGTTAGTCCGACGTTAAACAAGTAGCATAAAAAAGGCCTGGCTTCTCATCAATGAAGTCGCACTTTGAATCCCTGCCAGTGAATGTGGGATTTTAGAAATAGAAAGTCTCATCCCTGTGGTTGTAATTCCTCCGCGGCTATGATCACGATATTAAGGTCACATAAAAATACAAGATTGCTTGCTTTCTTACTTCTTGTCGAAAGCAAATACATTATAATATATCTTCATTACAGACGGTTATGCCTTTCATCGTTCACTCGAAATGTCTTTGTAAAATAACTAAGAACTTCCACTATATTTGCAACTAGCTCTTTGGCTGCGTTTAATTACACACTAAATATCTTTAAGTCATATTAAAAATGTGTCTAAACATCCACTTGGTCTCGTTATACTTGTTACCCTCCGCAGCCGAGTCCATTATTCTCCTTGGTAACTTATCCTCCTCCATTCGCCTCACATGACCGCGACACCAGTTCATACATACAGCTTCATTCAACGAGTTCATTATCCACTTAGTCATTATCTCCTCATAGCCAGTGTCGCTACCACCTTGTACTGGTAATTATTCTCACTACTTTTATAAATTAAGTTATCCCGAGTCCACTCAGCTTTCACTTCCGTAGAGCACAGTCGGCCTGAAAACAAACCAATGTAAAGATAATTTGTTTGAGAGCTCCCTCAGTGGCGTAAATATAGAGTGTAGTGGTTAACTCTACCCCTTCCCTGTTAAAAGCCATTCTTAACATTATATAGAATAATCACGTCATTGTAATAACTTCTATAAACTACATGTCAGTGCATTGTGAAAATTGAATCACATTTACTTTTTCCGAATAATAATAATAATAATAATAATAATAATAATAATAATAATAATAATAATAATAATAATAATACCGGGCGAGTTGGCCGTGCGGTTAGGAACGAGCAGCTGTGAGCTCGCACCCAGAAGATAGTGGGTTCGAACTCCACTGTCGACAGTCCTGAAGATGGTTTTCCGTGGTTTCCCATTTTCACACCAGGCAAATGCTGGGGCTGTACCTTAATTAAAGCCACGGCCACTTCCTTCCCATTCCTAGGCCTTTCCTATCCCATCGTCGCCATAAGACCTATATGTGTCGGTGCGACTAAAGCAAATAGCAAAATAATAATAATAATAATAATAATAATAATAATAATAATAATAATAATAATAATAATAATAATAATAATAATAATCCCTGGCGAGTTGGCCGTGCCGTTAGGGGCGCGCAGCTGTGAGCTCGCATCCGGGAGATAGTGGGTTCGAACCCCACTGTCGGCAGCCCTGAAGATGTTTTTCCATGGTTTTCCAGGCAAATGCTGGGGCTGTACCTTAAGTAACGCCACGGCCGCTTCCTTCCCATTCTTAGACCTTTCCTGTCCCATCGTCGCCATAAGACGTATCTGTGTCCATGCGACGTAAAGCAAATAGCAATAATAATAATAATAATAATAATAATAATAATAATAATAATAATAATAATAATAATAATATCGTGCAGCTGCGAGATTGCATTCGGGAAACAGTTGGTTCGAATCCCACCATCGGTAGCCCTGAAGATGGTTTTCCGTGGTTTCCTATTTTCACACCACGCAAATTCTAGATCTGCACTTTAATTAAGGCCACTGCCGCTACTTTCCCAACCCTAACCCTCTCCCATCTTTCCGTCGCCGAAAACCTTCGATGTGTTAGTGCGATCTTAAACAACTAGCGAAAAAAAAATAGAAAATCAAAAACATCGTACGGTTTCAGCTGCCGTGTGCAGGAATTTTAATTTGATGACATTTAGGCTGCCTTTGCGTCAACTTCGAAGTTCTGTTTTACTTTACCAGATGGCGGAGTACAACGGATCTTTGTAAGGCGATGGATGACTGAGTTTTTATGACTTTTGGAATT
Source organism: Anabrus simplex (assembly GCF_040414725.1). NCBI lineage: Eukaryota > Metazoa > Arthropoda > Insecta > Orthoptera > Tettigoniidae > Anabrus > Anabrus simplex. The sequence goes on along the minus strand of NC_090266.1, from coordinate 945,530,575 downwards.
TTGTCGCTTAAACACAAAAAGTGCTTAGTAGAAATGTGGGTGCTACGGTACTTACTAACACAACCAAAACAAATGTACTTGTTGCGTCTGGACAAGCAATGTTGTTGTGAATCGAGAAGGCGGTGAACCGGTGAACTTGTATGTTAAGTTTTAAGAAACGAAGACGAATTTTATTTGTGCTTTGTGATTGTTGTGAAGGTTGGCTTAATCTCTAAATATACGGTTGAGAATTTGGGGGAGGAGTGAAACGGGTAGTTTCTTTGCTGTTCCAACATAAACTGGTGATCCTGACGTGATTTAATAACGCAGATACTAGTGAGTCTCAATCTGGTTATTATAGGTCTATTATCGTAACACCGAGCTCGATAGCTACAGTCGCTTAAGTGCGGCCAGTATCCAGTATTCGGGAGATAGTGGGTTCGAACCTTACTGTCGGCAGCCCTGAAGATGGTTTTCCGTGGTTTCCCATTTTAACATCAGGCAAATGCTGGGGCTGTACCTTAATTAAGGCCACAGTCGCTTCCTTCCCAGTCCTAGCCCTTTCCTGTCCCATCGTCGCCATAAGACCTATCTGTGTCGGTGCGACGTAAAAAACCAATAGCAAAAATATTATCGTAACGGAAGAAATGGAGGCAGTACTTATGAAACGTAAAGTGGTGGGAGCATGTTTACTAAAACTTATGACAGTTTTGCACAAGAAATATATTCTGAGAATCCGAATGAGGAAATAGTGAAATTAAAGTTTTCTACTTTAGATAGGTTATGTGGCGATCTAATAAACTAGACGATCGAGTGACCACGTTAATGTTAGATGATGAAAGTGCTGACTTTGAAACAGAATATAACACTGAAGAAGCGTACAGACAAAAAACGGATCGTGTTAAGGTGAAGATGGAAACCTTTGTTACAAAATGCGCTCAAGTAGGACTAGTCAGTGATGCCCAGTTAGTTATTTCATCCCTAACCTCAAGTAGGGGGAAACTTCAACTTCCTAAAATAGAGTTGACACGATTCAGTGGAAATATAAAAGTCTTTGAGGTTTTGGAACCAGTTTAAAAGAACTGATGAAGACTGGGATATGGAAGATACAGACAAATTTCGGTATTTGCTTCAGGCTACAGTAGAAGGTTCACGGGCCACAAGGATTGTGTAGAGTTTCCCCACAACTGCTCAAAATTATAAAAAAAAGCTATTGAATGCTTAAAAAATAGGTTCGGTAGGGAAGAATTGTTGAACGGGTATTATGTGAGAGAGCTACAAGGACCCGTGATAAAGAATGTAACAGAGACTTCAGCCAGGCTAGAAACAGCTCTTCTCTAAGATAAGTTACAAGTACACCTGAGAGCATTGGAATCAATCGGGATGACTTCAGATAAATACGCAGCGATGCTATTTCCACATGTGGAATCCTGTATTTCACAAGATCTACTTCACGTGGGGTTGAGGAACCCTGTGGCAGTCGAACAAGAGAACGAAGACGGTAGAATCTATGAAGACCGATAGAAACATCTTTTAGCATTCTTGCGGTGTGAAGCTGAGGGTGAAGAACGAATAGCACTATCAAAAGTTGTCTTCAAAGTCCGTGGAGATACTAAGCCGCAGGAGGAAAACGGAGAGCAAGTTGATGACAAGGATTATAATTACTGCAGCAGATTTGTTTTCTAGTGAGAAGAAGAAGAGTCCAGTTGTGTGTCTGTTCTGTGATAAACCTCGTGACAGTAAGGAATGTTTCCATGCCCAAAAATTATCCCTTAGCCATAAGCACGACTTGGTGAGAAAGGGGAAAGGATGTTTCGCATGTTTAAAAGATGGTCATCGAGCAAAGGACTGCAAGCAGAGAGTAAGCTGCATAATCTGTTCCAAAATACATTATACAATAATGTGTCCAAATCTAGCAAATGCGCAGAGAAATTTATCTGTAGAAGATAAGAATGATGAAGACTACAAAACGTGTTTATCTAGCCAGTGTACCTCAGAGGCTTTTCTTCAAACACTCGTGGTAAATCTCGTTGTAAATGGGAGAAAGCGATAAGTAAGGGTGCTAAATGACTCAGGTTCACAACGACCGTATATGTTGAAGAGGATTGAAGAACAAATGAGGTTACGGCATGTAAATACTGAGGTGGTAAAACACGCGTTATTTGGTGGAAGTTCAACCAAAAAAACGGAGCTCCGATGTTACAACATCTGCTTAGAAAGCTTTAAAGGAAACTACGCTAGCAACATTGAGGTACTAGACCAGCCCATAATATCTGTATCTGTATCTCGACACTCGTCTACGACTTGCTTGAAAGAGCTGAACCAACGTGGAATAAAAATAACTGATGTCGGAAACGGACAGCCAACAATTGAGATACCGTTAAGAGCGGACGCTGTGGCGATGGTTTACACTGGAAAAGTTGGAGAAATGGAATGTGGGCTCACAGCAGTGGAAACGACTAGGATGGGTTGTGATGGGACGAATGGAAAGAGGACACGGGCAACCTCACCATGCTGTGACGTTAATCACCATGCTGATACAAACCAATAATTTACCAGAGCTATGGAAGTTGGATGTGTTAGGGATTCTTGATCCTTCCGAAAGTCAGACCAAGGAAGAGGAGGAAGCAGTGGTTATGGATTACTTTGAAAAGAACTGTGAAGGGGAACTCTGAGGGGCGCTATGATTTTAATCTACCTTGGCTACAGGGTAGGGAAGAGTTACCAGATAACAGGTTCCTTGCTGAGATAAGATTGCTATCTACAACTTCCAAACTCAGCACTGCTAATAAGTTTCTAGATTACGATCAGGTACTGAAGGGTTGGCTGGAAGAAGTCAAAATTGAAGAAGTGTCAAGAAAAGAAGAAGATTGTTCAGGGCATTACCTGCCTCATAGAGGAGTGTTAAGGAAAATTCTACAACCAATATTAGGCCTGCTTTTGATGCGTCTTTCCAAGCAAAAAAATGGCTGTCCTTTGAATGACAACTTCTCAAAGGGTCCAGACCTGTTAGAATTGATTCCAAAAGTAATGATGGACTTCAGATTAAGGAGAATTGGAGTAATCTCCGATATATTTAACAAGCCTTCATTCAAATACCGGGCGAGTCAGCCGCGCCTGACGTTTTATGCTGTTAGGCATCCCACCAAACGTCACTAGTGTCGTTATGGTCTATTCTCCTTTGCCGTGTACCAAGCAACAATCGCCTTTAATCACTCACTGCACCATTACCTTTGCAAAATTATGTACCGTATGTGACAGATACTTACACAATGCATCAAACTGTCATACGGTTATGTAAAAAGTACGTGCCAATTATGAGCTTTCAGTAGGGTATGAAATGTACGCAGTGCGGCCAGTATCCAGTAATCGGGAGATAGTGGGTTCGAACCCCACTGTCGGCAGCCCTGAAGATGGTTTTCCGTGGTTTCCCATTTTCAAACCAGGCAAATGCTGGGGCTGCACCTTAATTAAGGCCACGACCACTACCTTCCCATTCCTAGGCCTTTCCTATCCCATCGTCGCCATAAGACCTATCTGTGTCGGTGCGGCGTAGAGCAAATAGCAAAAAAAAAAAAAAAATGTACGCTACAACTGGCACAGCGGTGTAGGGGTAGTGTACCTGCCTCTTATCCGGAGTCTCGGAGTTCGATTCCCGGCCAGGTCAGGTACTTTTACCTGCATCTGAGGGCTGGTTCGAGGTCCACTCAGCTTACGTGATTAAATTTAAGGAGCCATCTGACGGTGAGATAGTGGCCTCGGTCTAGAAAGCCAAGATTAACGGCCGAGGGGATCCGTCGTGCTTACTACACGACACCTCGTAATATGTAAGCTTTCGGGCTGAGCAGCGGTCGCTTGGTGGGCCATGGTCATGCGGGGCTGCTGCGCCCTGGGGTTGGAGGGATAAAATGAACGCTAAAAGCGATGGCATACTGATAGAAAACGTGTGTGCATTTGTGAAAAGGAAGTAGTAGTACATATAATAGGCTTTCTAGAAACCTACGCGCTGGAGTCGCCGTGCTGTCGTAGGTTAAGTGCGGTGCTGTTAATACAGCTGGGTTTGGTAAGTGGGTTCGAATCGCACTTGAGGCTGTAAATTTTATTTGCATTTTGTACTTACAAGAATCATCAACAGAGCCAATGTATCCGAATGCCCTCACGTCGTGGGTTAATTAATTAATTAATTAATTAATTAATTAATTTATTTATTTATTTATTTATTTATTTATTTATTTATTTATTTATTTATTTATTTATTTATTTATTTATTTATTTTGGCACTGTTCTAGGTCATGAGGGCTACTTATGTGGATTTTTTATAAGTAGGGCTGAACGAGGATAGAATCGTTGGGGGTTTGAATCCGCTTGACTGAGCAACAACCTGTTAATGCAGTGAAAATGAAAATCCACAGCCTGTTTCCAGTCATTCGACTGGGTCAGGAATGGAATGATTGAATGAATGACCGAGATGTGTTACATTCAGGTAGTTGCGAACATCTGCTGACATTTGGGGGGAGCTCCGTCGTGTTGATACGAAATGGTTACACGCTCACCCAGGGGCACATCATCATCTGTTTACCCTCCAGGTTCGGTTTTTCCCTCGGACTTAGCGAGGGATCCCACCTCTACTGCCTCAAGGGCAGTGTCCTGGAGCTTCAGACTCTTGGTCGGGGATACAACTGGGGAGTATGAACAGTACCTCGCCCAGGCGGCCTCACCTGCTATGCTGAACAGGGGCCTTGTGGAGGGATGGGAAGATTGGAAGGGATAGGCAAGGAAGAGGGAAGGAAGCGGCCGTGGCCTTAAGTTAGGTACCATCCGGCATTCGCCTGGAGGAGAAGTGGGAAACCACGGAAAACCACTTCCAGGATGGCTGAGGTGGGAATCGAACCCACCTCTACTCAGTTGACCTCCCGAGGCTGAGTGGACCCCGTTCCAGCCCTCGTACCACTTTTCAAATTTCGTGGCAGAGCCGGGAATCGAACCCGGGCCTCTGCGGGTGGCAGCTAATCACACTAACCACTACACCACAGAGGCGGACATCAGAAAGCTTACTTGGTGTAAAACTATGTTCCGCTTCACAAACTCTCACACGTTTTCTATCAGGATGCCATCGCTTTTAGCGATAGTTTCATAACCAATCGAAAGCTATAATTGGCACATACATTTTACCAGTGGCGGCTCGTTTGGGAGGCGCTAAGGCGCGCGCCCCCCACGGGGTTCCATTAAATTAGGGAATTTTAATCTTAAATGTTAACAAGCGAAATATTTTACTATTATTATCAAGGGCGCGAGTTGTACTGTACTGCGGCCCGATGCGCTGCTGGCCCGGCGCAGGAGGGCGCTCTCTCATAGCGGACCAAAGACTCTGAGTCTCACTCGACTGGCCTTGAGGGAGCCAATCAGAGGCACAGTAGAGATGTGCTGTTCTAACGGAGATTCCGGCGCGTTTCTGCCGCGGCCTATGGTTGCAGCCAACCTACCCGAAACATTGCTGATTTGATTTCTATTTAACAGGGGTCATTTTGTGCCATTTCTCTCCTAAAACTAGGAACTATTTTACTGGGGCACTTACCTGAGTTAAATGTGCCGGTATATATTTAAAATAGTCTTGTAATTTTTAGGATTATTAACTAACGAAACGAGTAACGACTGTAACTACTGTCTCCTCGCACTTCACTCATGTTGGCCATACTCACCGGAGAGCGCGATGTTTAGCTGTGTGTTGATGAATGATCTCGTGAGGTGACTGTGACGAGGTGAAATTAGGAGAAAGGTTGTGATTTATATGTATGCGTAGTGTTATGTTTGCACTTCGTACAGTATGATTACCATCGAACATATTAAAGAACTAACGTTTTCTTCTCTTTCTATCGAGAAGAAAGTCGAACTGAAGGAGTGTGGTAGGCCGACACCAGACTTCTCGTTGAAAAGACCGGAGACCAAGGAAAATGAAAAGAGGGCTTTCCAAAGAAAAATTAATTCTCCTGACGTATATAACAAGAACGCGCGGATATGTGGAAGTGATATCTCAGAAACCTTTTACTGCATTCCGTGCCTGCTATTCTCCCGTTCTAGGAAAGGAGATAAATGGATCACCACAGGGGTGATACCAATAGTACCATGGACTTTGAAATGCTTAGTAAAGTCAATGTCGTGTCTTATTTGAGTGATCACTACAGTGAAACTATTCGTAAACATAATTCGATCGTGGACAAGAACAGGCAAATGTTAATAATAATAATAATAATAATAATAATAATAATAATAATAATAATAATAATAATAACAAACAAAAGCGGACATGAAGAACGCACAAATTCAACCCGAAGACATTTTGAATCGAAACATATATAGAAAGAAAATTGACACGTGGGAAGTTACTCCAGAGAATGAAGTACCGTACCAAAAAGAGCAGGTACCAAGTGGTCGTAAGAAAGGAAGAGGATCTTTAGTCAACAGATGAAAGCATATCATAAATAAAGCTTCGTGTGTTCCAAAAGGGACCATTCACGCATAATAATAATAATAATAATAATAATAATAATAATAATAATAATAATAATAATAATAATAAAAATAAAAATTATTGCATATGCATTGCACCGTATAGTGTTCGAAGTGTGTATCTTGATGACATGATTTGAAGAACTTGAGATATATTACGGAATTATTAAACTAAGGCGCGCCCCCCACTGCTGATATCCACGAGCCGCCACTGCATTTTACGTAACTGTATGACAGTTTGATGTATTGTGTACATATCTGTCGCATACATGGTTTTGCAAAAGTCGTGTAGTGATGACGCAGTAAGTGCTTTAAAGGTGACTGTAGCTTGGTACACGGCAAAGGAAAATCGACCATCACCCCACTGACGTTTGTTGGGATGCCTGAAAGCAGAAAGATCAGGCGTGGCTGACTCACCCGGTATCAGTCAATCCAGAGGGTAGAGATTTTCTGCGATTTCTCTGGTGAGAAAGTGTGAATGAGAAGAAGATCAAGATTTTGAGACATTGTAGAGTACCATTTGGAGTAAACTGCAGCCGATTCCTTTTAGGGGCTGTCATACAACATCATTTTCATCAATACAAACCACCACTGAAAGACATTGCTGAAAAACTGAGACGGACGTTTTATGTGGACAAGTGTGTCACATCTGCTAATTCAGAAGAAGAGCTACAAGAGTTTATCGATAAGGCTACGTAGATAATGGCTGATGGAAAGTTTGAATTATGAGGGCGGGAAATACTTGTTTAAAACATTTGGAAGAAAGTATAAAACCGTCATCTGTACTCCGACTCTTATGCGATAAAATAAAAGATTCACTGTTTTGTGATATAAGTGGAATTGGCAAGCCTCAAGGTGTAATTACACGAAGAATTTTGTTGTCTACTGCACAACGAGTGTTTGACCCCATAGGCCAGTTACCCTTTGCCCGAAGCTGCTCCTACAGGAAAGCTGGAAAACCACGTTGGGGTGGGACAATGATATTTCGGTGGAGTTGCACAGGGAATTCATCAAGTGGGTTGAAAAGCTGCCAGACTTAACAAAGTTAAGAGTGCCTATATGGATCTCCTTTGAAGAACATTATTCATGCTCGTTACACATTTTCTGCGATGCTTCAAAGTTTTCGTATGCAGCTGCAGTATTTCTACGGTCTAAAGATAGTGCCAATGTATGGTTCAACTGCTGCAATGTAAATCAAGAGTTGCCCCTCTGAAGAACACAACAATCCCAAGACTAGAATTAATGACATGTTGCATTGGGGTACGACTGGCCTTACAGTTCAAGACGAGTCTCGAATCGTTGAATCTGAAGGAGTATTATTGGACGGATTTCACTTCTGTTCTATACTGGATCAAGAAAAATGAACAGTGGGGACCTT